>NC_089744.1:67865081-67892581 GCF_040412425.1 Macrobrachium rosenbergii | reverse complement strand
GTTCAAATTGCATACAGATATAAAGTAAAAAATAATTATATTGATAAGAAGTCAGCGAAGTCAGTGGAAATTAGGAAATAAACATCGCAAATACAAATACTCACACACATATGTATATATATATTTATATATATATATATATATATATATATATATATATATATATATAATATATATATATATTGATAAGAATGTATATATATATATATATATAGTGGAAATATATAATTGATAAGTACATCAGTGGAAATAAAAATATACATCACAAATACAAACACTCACACACACACATATATATATATATATATATATATATATATATATATATATATATATATATATATATATATATAATATATATATATATATATATATATATATATATATATATATATATATATATATTCATATATTCATGTTCTAAGTGGATAGTTTCCATGTAAATAGAGTTAACTTTTTTTTTTTATTAATGAAAATAAGCTAATTTATTTGTTCCTCTGCATTAGTTTGCCACAGAATATCACAATACTATTATTTGGTGAAGGTACATAATATTAAGAAAAAAAAATCGGTTTTGCTAACTCATTATACGCACAGGTTTTGTGAAACATTAAATAAAAAAAAAATAACCAAAGGATTTTGTCTGGATAGCAGACTCCTGAAATATTTTAAAATAATAGTGCTATTTCCTAACACCGTAGCCTGACAGATTACACGAAGAATCGCTGTTCACTGCGCGCTATCATTCCCATTAATCTCACTCAGAACTTGCCGAGTTGTTAGTTACGACTAGAATGTCCAGTGTACAGAAAAGTGTAGACCGAAATGTTCTTTTTGCACCTCTCGACTCTGTTTTACTCATTTCTTCCGCGTGTTTTTATTTTTATGTACTCCAGAAAATTCGCCAAATGTTCATTTTTTTTTTAAAGTTCAGTGAGTCAGGTGATATTGAAAAAATAATTAGCTTCCATTTCTCATCTGCAGAGAATTTGGAAAATGTTGGGAATTGTTACATGATATCCTGTGGTAGACAAGGTTAGGTTGATACTCAATTAAACTCGCACCCCTCTTTTGTTATGTTAAGCTGATGAAAAACAAGTAAAAATGCACCGAAGTTTCTGCGGTGCCATCTAGTTTTCTGTACAGCGTATAATGCTGTATAGCGGTGCCCGAAGAACGATTATGGCTAACTTTAACCTTAAATAAAATACTACTGAGGCTAGAGGGCTGCAATTTGGTATGTTTGATGATTGGAGGGTGGATGATCAACATACCAATTTGCATCCCTCTAGCCTCAGTAGTTTTTAAGATCTGAGGGCGGACAGAAAAAGTGCTGACGGACAGACAAAGCCATCGTAATAGTTTTCTTTTACAGAAAACTAAACAGGTTCAAATAACATTCATCATTCAAATACACTCAACTGCAATCTTTATTTGGGCCACGAAAATGTGTGAGATAAACAATATTGTGTTCGTATTGAACATTTTGGAGACCGCCTCCTCACACAATATGAGAGGTCCGTACTCCACCTCTACTGCTCTACTGAAGTGAGTTCATTTTCTTGAACAATTCGAAACGTATTCCTTTGGTACTCGATACGTATGGTTCGTTTTGTACTGGATACAGATAGGTAACATCAACAGTACGTCAAGGAACTTAATATTCAGTTTCAACATAGATCCAATTTTTACAATAATAGTTTTACTCCAAAGCGCGTTATTCTTTGTAAAGAGATAAGGCCTGCTGTCTTAAGATTGAAATTCCAGAGATCCGATCGTTATCTCTGAAGCGAGATTGGGGTGGGTAATATATTTAAAATTAATATATCACCACTTTCACCCGCGACAACAAGGTACAACTAAAATCAGTATAATTTGATATCGTTGTTATTACTTGAAAGTCCTAATGGCAGTGACCTCGAAATTTCACGGTAGACTTGCCTCCGGGGATCATATCCCTATTGATTTTGGAAGGAGTCTTGCTGTCCTTATCCCCCGACACGTATCTTGACCGGAGTCCAACCGCGTTCTATTCGATTACTTTAAGGACTACTGTGCTGGAACCCTTTAGTTTTGTAGGGGTTACCTTTTGAGTTGTTTGTAAATTCACGCCTTCATCTTCTTCTTCTTCTTCTTCTTCTTCTTCTTATTATTATTATTATTATTATTATTATTATTATTATTATTATTATTATTATTATTATTATTATTATTATTCCTTTATAAAAGGTATAGTGAAAATATCGCCAAAAAGGAATCGGATAATAAGAGACAAATTCCGATATAGGTAAGATATAGGGAACCGTCTTGGAATTCCTTTTTTCAGAATAGGCAAGATGCTGCCCGCAGCAAAAGAACAATTAAGATGGACGAATCTAAATTCCTTAGGTTTTTCCACTCTTACCTGGAACACTCTTAATTCTTAAAGGTAGGATGGAAACTGTTTCACTGAATTAAATATGGTTACTTGATTAAATTTGAAAGTAACTCAAGGATGAACACTTTGAATAGTTTTACCGTTGACAAGATAACAAGAAATATAGTTATATCCTAGGGTAAGAATGGTGCAGGTTCTTATAAATTAAAATCTTGAATTGTTAAATATAAATGAAAAGGTGACCGGTGGGCGGGTTTGGGGGGGATGAGAGTAGAATTTCTGCTGCTGACGTCTGTACATAAAACACCTAATCGGTGGCGTTCCATTGTCTTGACTTACAGTATTATATCACGTTACTCTGTAGCAAGTTAATTATTTGGGTTGGGTAACTGATACTGGATTCCACTACAAAAATGTTAATGTAAGTACACAGGAGCTTATCTTGGTGTTTTGTTTTTGGAAAGAAAGCTGCTGTGCATGAAGATGATCAACAACAGCCTAAAGGTATGAAGAGACCTGCCGGAAATAATATAGTAATTAGCTAAATTGATGACAAAAGCAGACTACAAATATAATAGCAAAATAAATAATAAAACAAGAGATCTACGCTTATACAACAAAATGTCAGTGATATAAGGAAAATGCAAGGTTACAAGATATGCTGTTACAAGATATGCTGCTAGCAATTCTGTGTCGTAAGGAGACTAAGAAAAAATTCTGTGGCTTTCGTTACACCATTTACTATCTGATAAAGTGGAGCCCCAAGTGCCACTTCAGAACAATGAGTTACAGACTGGTATACGTTGCAGTGACGCAAAGAATAATGAGGCTTTTATGCTTCCCCAGAGTTTGCTTTATTTCTACGATTGCAATTTTCTCAGCATCTCTCAACTGCAGAACCTTTGTCCGCAGTTGCAATCTTATAAGATGCCTTTGCATGAACGCTATATTTGCATATCCTGGTATCCCTTTTATGATAAGAACCAGTCATCCCTAGAAATGGTGACCTTTTCAGAGTCAGCTGCGAAAAAAACAGGGACGTCACTTGCTATGTTAGTTATTAGTCAAGAAAACCCTCAGGACGTAGGAGAAAATTCTTCAAAATTCTCCCGTAATTACTCCGATAAGTGAATACGGCAAAAATACTGAAGTAAAAGGAGCAGCACTGCTAACTGGGTTTCAGTAATAACGTAAGACAGGCCAACGGTTAAAGTCAGAGGAGAACCTTAACAGTGCTAATTCAAGAGAAGTGCAGGAACTGTCCAACCATATTGGGCAATGATTTTCCATACAGAAGTTCTTAATTTCCCATTAGAGAAAATAACAAACTAGTGGTTTATACAGAGAAAAATTGCTCCGAATTCAAATCAGGTGGTACTGAGAGGTTCTCAGAATGAACCAGATAACGCTGAACCAGCAAGTAAAAGGCATCCTTGTAAATAAAAAAAAAAAGGAATAGTGATACATTATTAGCGACAATAAGCAGGGGCAAAAAGTTAATGAGAATGATGCAAAAACCAAATTACCTGACTAAGTGTACGGCCTAATTTTCATTAAATGACTGCCAGGCGTTGCAACCACTGAAGGTGAAAATGCTTGAAAAATACACAGGCATAAAAAGTCCTTATCCCTATTTCCTACCTACTTTGTTCTTAGCAATTTTCCATATAATGCTTATTACCGAGTAAAAGTTGCGTGCTTTGCCCAGCCCAGCCTTTATATAATGGTAAGCATAATGCGTTCAAATTGTGTCGTTCTAATAAGCGGTACGAAATTGCACTACGCCTGTCACAAAATAAATAAATAAATAAATAAATAAACTCCGGGGAAATACACTGGGAAAATGTTTCATACATGGAAATCATCGCCTCATTAACAAAGGACTTAATAAATTTCAATGCTTAAGGTAATTCATTTTTATATTCAGTCTCCAAGCTAACATACATATTGCCTAACAGCAATCCTACAATTTTTGGCGAACAAATTACCTTCTACAATGAGATCTCAAATAAGCAAGTAGACGTGCATGCGGTGGCACTGCAGCGCAGTTTCAAACCTCAGAAGTATTCTAGTGACACGTTCAAATTTCATCACTGAATTGCAAAAGCAGTAATTAGGACATTGCCTGCTTACCGGCGTCTTCATCGGTCGATGAGAAGTGTCTAAGCGGTTAAAACACCATTGGCGTTAGTTTTGATTTACCACAAAGAATAAAAATTCAGACTAAAAGGTCATGCCTCCCAATTGCAGAGGTTAAGAACAGATAAGTAAACACACGAGGCTAATCACAAAACCCAGAACAACGTTAAAGAACCATTTCCGTAAGAAATAATTGCAACTAGAATAAATTTCTATTGGAGTTATTTCCAACGTAACCAAATTTCCACTGAAAGTCATTTCAACTTGACCAAATTTCCACTCGAAGTAATTTAAACTAGAACTCATTTCAGCTGCATCTAATTTCCGATGGAACTAATTTCGACTGGTGCAAATGTCACCTGGAACAAATTTCTTCTGGAATATAAACACTGGAATGTATTTTTTTTTTTTTATCTTTTCTGCTATGTTCACGCAGCAGTGCACAACATAACTGTAAAGTCATGGGAAACGAACCACGTAACCGGGGTGCATGCTCATATCTGCAAAGTTAATGAAGTAATTGTCTCGCGCCTTACATGAAGGTTTTTCTTCCACGTCTGAACACACACAAAAAGTGGAGTGTCATGTTCTGGTTCTGAGGGACGTCGGTCACTTATCATAACGATGTCATAAAAATGCTTTATGACCATGGTACTATCTGTAAGGGTCAACTGGGCGCATACTAACACCGTTCATTTACCGTTTCCTGCTTTGTTAAGCAAGGAGTCTTCATTTAAAGGAGCATTGAAACAAAGGTAATAATGATAATTATCTGGTTATGTCATCATATCTGACATTCAGTTCTAGCCATGGTAAATAATAGGCGTAAAAATTTGGATTTCTTATGCTTCGCCTCTATAGTTGTCTTCATTGTAAAATTAATTTTCTCTAACGAATTATTGGTGGGTTTTATACACATGCACACACAAACACACATATATATGTGTGTGTGTATGTATGTCTGTATGTATGTATGTATGTATGTATATATGTATATATATGTACTGTATATATAGCACCTCCAAGTTACATTTAGATTATGTTTGTTTGTACTGCTTATATATTGTAGCTGAAATTCTGACAAGCATACAGTAAGAAGTGGTCATCTCTTTTACTAACCTTCAATGGCTTCAGGTTCTTATTTTCTTATTGAACTCATCAGAACTGTGACCGAAGTATACCCATAAAAGAGAGAGAGAGAGAGAGAGAGAGAGAGAGAGAGAGAGAGAGAGAGAGAGAGAGAGAGAGAGAGAGAAGCCACCTTGCAACAGAGAGGTTGATTTTGGAGCGAAGAGATGGGAGTTAGTGGGATGGTTGATCAAGTGAATCGTCGTAGATTCAGTCCCATTGAAGAGGAAGACGAATGAAGAGGAACCCCAATTACGAGAGCAGTTTCCCAAACAAGGCAAGTCCAGTATGAATGTTTAATGACTATAATGACGAAATCTCTCTATATCAAGTTAAAAGCGACCTGAAGAACCAAAATAATAATAGAAGTGACTTTTTTTTTTTAAATTGCGTGTGAAGTAACTGTAATGTGATGTCTCACTGCGACATGTAATGTCTTCACACTGAAGGGTGATGAAATGAAAAAGTAGATTCTTTCCACTGCCATTTAATGAAGAGACGTGAACAAACGTGAAAGCGGAGGATAAGATCGATGCTCGTCACTCGTCAGTGACCACTGGCTATCTTATGCATCGCACTTGGCGGGAAAAGACAAAAGTATTGTCTGCTAAAATACAATGTTGCCACGTTGCATAATTCAGCTAGTGATCTTACAGTACTAATAAGAATATACGAACGGTTCAACACGAACGAAATATCTCAGGTAACATACACGAATGAAATATCTCAGGTAACATAAATATACTTCTTTCTGTAAAATAATAGTAAAAGTGTACATGGATACATATATTTGATATCTATACAGTAACTAACCAATTCTATTGAGGCGAAGTCAGAAAAATAAAACGACTTTGTTTTGCGGGCGCTGAATTATTTTGACCGAGTTACGGGATCCCCCATTCAGAATAATAGATCCAGGAAGCAATGTATGAATGGTTATATACTGTAGATATTTTTTTTTCAGAGAATTTGCTTGAAAGGTTAATACGATTTCAAAGCAATGTTGCGTTATGTTGTGAAATTTCTCAGCCTCCATGCATTATGGAGCACGCAGTTCATTTCTAAGGAAACCTTTGGAATGCTTATTTTATTTGCCTTCGTTGTTTGATGCAGCAGGTCATAAACATGAAGGGGAAGATAGTAATTATGTCTATGAAATTACCCAGCGTGTTTAGAAAATATCTTGTAACCCAATTATGTAGATAATGAAGTGAATACCCCGTTTTCGTGCGCACTTAATTGTTCAGGTTTCACAAGAATGCTGCTTGTTTCATCGACCATTTTCTCTTAATATTATTTTATTCTGTTCTCGTATATCTCAATAGAGAAAGAAGTTAAATTTTTTTATCTCGATGTTTACACCAAGGTTGTCACGTTAAAAAAAAAAATTAACGTGTTTGGAATTCAAAATTGTATTTTGGGTTTTGTCCGAGTTTAAAGTAGCCAGATTTTCATGTTGTGTTTTTCTGATTTACAAGCAGTCTGTTTCCAAGAGTTGTTTTTTCTCTCTCTCTCTCTCTCTCAAACGGGGGTTCGTAACTTACCTCATTGCGAGTAAATGAGTAACCAACTAAATGCAGAAAGCTTAGTTTAAAAAAAAGTTTAATCCTGAAATCATTTTTAGTTTCGTTTGGAAATTTTCCAGCCATTCGGGAACATATGCACAAAAGCGCTGCAACGAAATTTTACCTAGTCATGGTACAAAGTGACTCCAGTGCCAATGTTACTACTTTCGGGCTCAGCCGTGCCAAGTTTAGTTCTTATTTCTGTTTATTAGCTGTTGCTATACGAGCATAATGTATGTTTTTACTTCAGCTACTTTCAGTCATCGTCATTTAGAAAGGCTTATATCATTTTCATATACGTATATTTTTATTAAAAATGATGATGGGCCTAGTTTAAAAGAATATGAAGGAAAGAGGAAAATGATGTCAGAGCGGGCGATCATACATTTCCGAAGTGTGTTTGCAGGCAGACAGCAAAATGGACGCATTAATATTCATGTTTGTTTATGCGAACATGTTTACGCCGGTTTGAGTGTTTGAGGCAGGATCATTACGAAGATTTAAGCGAGTATGATCAGGTTTTGGGTGCTTTGGAAATCTTTATCGCCGGAATAACAGTCCCCGTGAAGCCTGTTTGCTCATAAATTTTACCGAAATTCTATTGCCATATGAGCGAATATTTTTACGAAGCATTTTTCTTCCTGCCATTTGCTCAGTTGCCAGAGTATCGAGTTATTGGTTCATGAAACGCTCCAGTGTTTTGTTTCGGGGAATATATGAATTTAGGGCGTTAGTGTCGCTGATGAAGAATAAATAATTATTTATATGGATAAAGGCTTAAAGTTATTTATTTTAGAGTGAAAATGCTCACGATTTTATCACATTGTACTTACACTTTTTTAAAGGGGTATTATACTGTGTTTATCAGAAAGTTTCTGTTCTGTCAGCAAAGTGTCCATATCCACCATTTTGTATTACAACGACCATGCTTCTTTCATATAAGATGATTAAAAGCAACTTTCACGCGATGTGGAAATTGTTTGAATGTATTTCACCAACATTATTAATTAAAGAATTACGCCTAGAAATGTTCATGAGGTCAGCAATTTTCTGTTAAGGAATAGAGCAGGCGAGCTCAAAGTTTTTCTTAGCAAATTCAGACATTTTGGCTGAAATGATCACTAGAGATCATGATGTAATGGAACACTTAACAGTAGGACCTTTTAATAGTTACCAGTGTAAATTCTAGTGAGACATGCAAAGATTTAGTAAGGATAAGAAACGAAGGTTAAATCCAGATCCAGAAATCCAGTTATCAAGAACTTGGTTCTTTTGCTTACTTCTCACTCTACAAATTTAGGTTCCGTCATTCTTCTGTTGTTCCAAGGAACATATTAGTTTTACAACTGCGGATCCATTGAACGTTGTTGCGTATGTTGTGAATCGACTTACAGTATCTGACACTCTTGTCCTCCACACGCTAGCTCCAGCTCACCAAGGGTCTTCTAAGTCGTCGTATTTGGCAGTAGATACAAAGACCACAACCCTCCTATTGTTATAAATAGAGATCCGACATGCCATAATTATTAAAAAGACCACAACAGAGAGAGAGAGAGAGAGAGAGAGAGAGAGAGAGAGAGAGAGAGAGAGAGAGAGAGAGAGAGAGAGAGAGTAAAACACTGTATGTAAGGTGAAGAATGGCTAAAAGCGAGGAAAGTGACTGAATGCTTAAAGGAAGAGAAGAATCGACATCAAGACAACCAAGTGTCGTGATGGTGGGTACCTTGTATTTTTTGAGCAGCATTTTTTTTTCAGAATTATATATGCATACAATCAAACAGTATACCGACAAATAACTTCACAGTAGTAATACGGAATCCAAACCAGGAACACTTCTAAAGCTGCATGAATTTTTAGAAGTGTATATCGGGAGAGGATTATTGAGGCCACATATTCCCCTACCCCTACCCACTTCTAGGGAGCAAATAGCCTCTGGTTACCATGGCAACCAGCGAGGATAACTTCGATTAGGCGGAAACTCGCAATGGATACTATTTTTTTCTTTAGTAATTAGTTGGTTCTTTTAAATCTTAGATTTTTCTTTACTTATGTATTTTTCTAGTGGTATTGTGTTCAATATGCATTTGATTCATTTTTTTCGTAAGTTATCATTTTATATATCACGCTCAAAGTTTATGTTTATCATATGTCTTTGTTTCTCGTTATTAGCTATGCTTCTATACGTCTTTGTCTCGATATTTTTGAGTTACTCTTTCAGTAAGTCTTGCCAGTACTTTGAAGAGCAAGAAATCTACCGACTGGCCATTTCAGTAAAAGAAGTCGTTTCTTCACTACCTTCTCAACACGTCTTGGTATTTTTTTCCTTTTTTCTACAGGATGCTATTAATATACATTCCATCACTATTCCCATTTTAAAGAACTTTACATTCTGTCGGCCTTTTATAATCGTAATGCAATTAATAGATAATATATTTTGACCAACAGAATGGTATAGTTTGTGACGGGTCTTTTCTTTTGTCTTGTTTATTATGTCTTATCTGTATTATATTTAATGTTGGGGGGGGAAAACTTTCAGCATTAGAATACTTAGTAATTCATATGGGGATACGAAGATTAGCTAAATAAAAGGAAGGGAAGAGGTTTAGAGGAAGCAAAGTTATTAACGGTGTAAATGATCAGTATTTGTTCATTTTGGGATTGATTATTTTAGCATTAATAACTTAACTATGGGATATTACTCTCTCAAAAAACAGTAAGAAATTGTGATTTTACGAATGCATTTCCCTTATATATATATATATATATATATATATATATATATATATATATATATATATATATATATATTATTTATATTATATGTATATATATATATATATATATATATATATATATATATATATATATATATATATATATTATATGCGTATACATACATACATACATACATACATACATACATACATACAGATCAATGCTATTTTAACGTTAGGTTGCCTGCACACTGTGAGCAGCAATGGTCGATATAGTACTTCGAATTAAACAAGTAAAACTTATGTTGATAACTGATACTACCGTTTCATAGTGCACACGCGCATCTTACCTGTTTCCGTCGTTTTTAAAGATTATTCGTACTTGCAGGATATTAGTCATGTCACAAGTAAGATGATTTGACAGACATTATTTTGTTTGAAAATGGATGATAATTAACATTGCCCGTATGGTTGTAAATTTAAGACATTAAAATGTTGAATTGTTCATGGTTACGGTGTGTTTTTACATGCCATGAAAAAAGTTTGCTGTGATTGCATATTTTTATGACGGTTACCTAAGATGCGCTTTATCTAATTACACTTGTCTATGTCATAAAAAAAGAATGGAGGCATATTTTTAATGTTTAACAGTTTTCAGCCTAAGTATAATTATGTCAAAGCTTTCACGAGTGTTTTTTAATGTCATAACGTTGTATTGTGTATCAAAAATTGAACTTCAACTTTCCTTTTATAATTTTTTCGCCGAGATACTCTTTGTTATAAAACTAGGCCTTGTCTTTAGGCTGTGTTGAACGAAAGAAAAGTTTCGTAAGAACTAAAGAGGTACAGTACATTCTCATCTACAGACATATACTATAAAAGAACGCAGATATGACGCACACCATTTCACATTTATTATTACGTAAACGTTGGTACTTATCCCAGTGAACTACTATCCATTTCAGGGACCGCGAGTCATCTTTTTTCAAATATCTTTCAAACTAATTAGTTAAAGTCCTCCTGGGCCTCTGTTATTTGATCGAAATGGTACTTTGACACAGTGTACAAGACACCTCCCTCTAAGTTTTGGTAATAGAGGGCATTGTCAAATGGTGTTAGTTAAGGCGTTTACTCTTCACTTTTAAAGGCAAAGTCGCACGAGTCAGCAGGACTCATCTACGCAATCGAACGTCCGCTATCCCCCATAGACAGGAAAGAGGGGGAGGCCAGGCCAGGAAAGTGGGTTGAGGGAGGGATGGGGAGGGGAAGGAAGAGGGAGGGACGGGATGGGGATAAAGGACGTTCGAATGCACAGTTTGGCGGTGCTTGGCAACACCAGGTAAGTCAAGAGTAAACGCCTTAACTAAAATCATTTGACAATGCACTATATTACCAAAAATTAGCGGGAGGTGTCTTGTACACCGTGTAAAAGCACCATTTCGATTAAATAATTAGTTTGAAAGATATTTGAGAAAATCGATAACTCGCGGTCCCTGAAATGGATAGTAGTATCTTATTAAAAGGTATATATCACACGTAACTCTGGCCGCTGTGCCCACAATGTTGCCATACACACAGAACAGGACCACAGTACAATGTTGCCAACCTACAAAATAACAATTCAGTCACAACACTGTGCGAGTATTATCTGGTTTGATACATCCTTACGTATACACATGGTTGCATAATTTCAAATTCAAAAACTTATTAAAAAATTCATCTCCCCCTCTATTATGATTTCGGAGTGTCTTTCTTTTGGAAGGGTTGCCTGCTAAGGCTGAAGAGTCTCTTCTATCCTAACTCGTGTAGGCAGGGCTATCACTACCTGAAGTGAATGTTGCTAAGGAAAAGCCACATGAACCTACGAACGAATAAGTGTTGAATTACCGTCACGGATAAGTGTAACTTCAGTCCCTTCATTTACCCGAACCTATTTTTCTGTTAACCTTCTATTTCTTAACCTTCTATTTCTTACGTAGCTGTAATTTGTCGCTTGCTTGTTTGTAGATAAAATTGCTAACTATTGTTCTAAATCACCTTTCCCTTTGAAGATGAGATATAAATATTTTGGCTCATGCACATTAAAAGTTTTTTGTGGTTATAGGTGGAAACCCCAGCACCGTTTTTTGGCAGCATGACTTGTTTTGATCGAGATCCGTCTGTCAAAAAATTTAGGACTGACGGATATCATTTACCGTTCAAAATTCGTCACCATTGCTGAAACTTTCATGTGGATCTTCTACTGTACAACCCTGGACGATTTGGATGGGGTTGGAGATGTGCTCCTACGTAAATATATAATTATGAAAACATAGTTAACATCAGCACGTGTTAACACTTTTCGATCTGAACAAATAACTCAAGTTTAATAGAGGTAAAAAATTTATCTGAGTTCAAGGTGGTTTTAACTTCTTTCCCTTTTAGTCAGTGTCATAGTATATGAACGCTATTTTTTTAATATTAAATTGAAGATTGTGGCTACGTTTACCCTTGAAACATCACCGGGTTTTAATTAGAGACTTAAGCCGGTAAACAATTATTGCCCTTGTGTTAAGCTGCTTTGCAATTAGATCAGATTAATTTTGCCTTGCTTTCATGATGCGATGTGGAGATTTAAATGAAAATGGTTTTCATTTGCATGGACTATGGCCTTGATTTTCCACAAATTTTGTTGAAGATTTCTGTAGGAATATATATATATATATATTATATATATATATATATATTATATATATATATATTTATATATATATATATATATATATTTTTTTTTTTTTTTTTTTCGTTGGGCATTGTTTTTCTAATGTTGATACGTCTTGGTGTCAGGATAATTAAATGATCATATTAGCTTTATTACAGTGCCATTCTAGAAGCCCACTGCTTTTAGGAATACTGAAATTTCTTACGCAAAATGTGGTATGCTGCTGGCTTTCTTTCTAGTCTTTTATTTTGTCTTCGATTCAGTATTCGGACTAAATAATAGCTCAGTATTTGTTAGTCTTACTTCATTAGAGTGCTATTTTTTCTTCGTCAGAGATGTAATAGTATGTAACTTCTGTAAGCAGAGAAGATGCACCGCTCATACTTGAACTTACGCGAAATGTTTCGTCCAATCAATGCCCTTAGATGCATATTGCATGACGGTGAGGGAAAGAGACTCACATTTATGAAAATGACAGGTCATGCTGATCAACCGTGAAGTATGATATATACAAGGGAGGAAGAAGCGAGAAGCAAATTCCAAATCTTGTTAGGTTAATAAAAGATAAAGTTCCGAACGGAACAGTCGAATGAGTTTTGGTCCATGTGCATTAAACGTTGCATATAGAAGCCCAGGAAGCCTTGTCAGGCCGGAGTAATAGTTTTCGAAAGGAAGGGAATCGTGTGACAGGATCATTGTTTAAGCAACCTGAGATTACTCCTGTGGAACGGGGAAACAACACAAGTAAACTTTCAGAAATGAGAACAGTAATCAAATCAGGGATGCGGCAGGAGAATTAAAACTAGTAATAGGATCGTAGGAAAACATTTGCAAAATTGAAATTATGTGATCTCACACAGGCGAAACTGAAGAAGTCTGAGGGCCCGTTGTGTTGACGGGTTTACTCATCGAACGAAATAGAGATTGGGGATTAAAATACAGTGATCAGTTTGATTCATGTCACTATAGCACAATGGTCAGAGGTACCAATGGTAGAAGATAAGGCAGTAAAATTAGTTTGAAGTACAGTAGGGCCCTTTTTGCGGGGTGAATGAACTGAAAGTTATCAATTACTTGCGTTATTTCTGGCCCAAATGCCCTAATGGGCAAGGATTAATGTAAATGGTATATTACTATAAAGAGGTAGAGAAGCAGACTCAAGGGTCCTGGAAGAGCAGAGTGAAACGTTAACGGATAAGTGCTTATTAATGTCAAGACTGTAGGAAAATGGCATTTATAAAACAAAGTTCTAAGATTAAATTAGCTTAATTGATATCAATTTATTGTGTTTTGAGGAAATCTAGTTGAACACAGTCAATGATTTTTCATTTTAATCAGATTATTGAATCATTGGTTCACCAGTTGCTCAGTGCTCTCATCTTGAGAACTAGAATACAATTGCTGATCCTGAAACATGTTACTTTCTTAAAAAAATTTAGTGATTTCAAACAAAATACTACTGAAACAAATGTATTGTTCTATTAGACCCATCAATAAATATCAAAGTAGTCTCTCAATGAATTGATTCAATGAAATGGTTTCGATGTGACAGTAAAATGTATATTTGATGACATATCATTGAACACAGTATGTAACTTTTCATTTTAATCGAATTATTGAATCATTGGTTCACCCTCAAACATGTTACTTTAAAAAAATCTTTATTGTTCTGACACTGTAGTAAAATGAGATGACTTGTGATAAATGACTTAATAAATGACTTAAAGTTGATAGGTTTAAGACCTTTTTCACTAGCAGAACTTCTAAAAGTACAAAAAAATAAAAACTGTGAACCTGAAACCAGAAATCTGCCGAGAGGAGTACCCCAAGGCAGCGTCCTAGCTATGATGACACAACGGAAAATTTTCCATAACCTTTATAATTACATGACTATACTACTGGGTCAGTCTGTATAATAGTCTACCTATAATTCATTGAAGAAGTTAAGAAGTCTACAGAGTAGCCAAATTAATTGTGAGTAAACCCCCCCCCCCCCACAGGATAGAGTAATATTCATCTTTACTGCGTCTCATTGAACTCTCTTAAAATAATTGAATATAGAATATATGTTTAGGAGCAAATTGCAATAAAGAATTAACGAATTATGAACTAATTGGCTGCTCAGAGTTACCAAAATTTCAGTTGATAATGTCTTTCATAATGTTCCTTCCCATTTGATAGTGTCCTTTTACATCGAGATGCAAGCATGTTGTTTTATATAGCAAAGCAATTATGTAACACAGTTAGTGTTCTAAGGTACAGTGATGTTGTTCTTGAATAATGATGTTTAAGAACCATGGGGCTCTGTAGAACAGTCTTATTTCTTGTATTTATTTTTTTTGAAATTATATTACCACATGGAATTCCTTACAGAATTTTATTATGGCATTTTCTGCTTTATTCTTGTTGTTACACATGCACATGGCTTTATAGAGTAATTGAGGTCGTTTATGTTCTACAATAATTAAAACATTTCTGGCGCAACCTTGCATCATGTCATTATACCCAGTCTTTGTTTAGATACTGTAAATGAAGACTTAAAAAAGGATATGCATGCTGGCATATAAATATTCATTCATTTGTATCTGCACATGCACACCCAGTACAAACGGGAAACATTGATACAAGCAATATTGAATAAATCTTGCAAAGAAATACTACCCTGCTTAATAGTCATAGTGTACAATGAATTTTCAATATTCGTCCTGCATACATGTTTGTGAATGGGTGCTTTATGTAGCTTAGTGTGATTGGCTTGTTATTGGTATATGACGGTTTATAGTAAGTAAAATTTAGTTCATCTCCTTTTTTCAAAAAAGGGCATCAAACTACGGAAACAATTTTCATGCGTATGAAATGTGACTGTGCATTTAAAGTTCTAGGGTTGTTTTTCTTTTTCATATTTCCATTAGTCAGTTGCTCTTTTGCCCATCAAATTTTACTCGTTTTTCTAATTATTTATTTGTACAGTATGAGACAGCTGTTACTGCAGTTCTTACTTTCTAAAACGATATGAATGCGCACCGGTAAAATAACTTATCGATAACACTTTCCAAAACCAGTTCATGCAGATAGATATTTGAGAGAGAGAGAGAGAGAGAGAGAGAGAGAGAGAGAGAGAGAGAGAGAGAGAGAGAGAGAGAGAGAGAGAGACTAAAATATAAGGGTCCTTAAGACTTAGATTAGCCATCTTAAGAGACTAAAACGCCTTATTTTATTCCTGCCATTTAAATGTGTTCAGTGTTATTTTCAGTTGTCTTCAATGATCAGTAGGTTAATTATACTGGATGAGATTTGAGCGGAATTACTTTTTGATTACCTGCAAAACACTGAAACTCGTTGGTTGTACAAAATGGTATTTCAATTTAATCATTTTAAGCGCGATCGAGGAAAGATACTTTTTAAAAATTCTTCTGCTTTTACTTCTTCTTCGCGAATATTGAATGATTAACTATTCCATTTGGCATCGTAATTGTGCCATGCTAAGGTCATTAGGAACGCCTTAATGGCATATGAATATTTAGTCCCTTTTAAGTGCTGCTGCTGCCACTCGTAAGTAAAATCGTATAAGTTGAAAGGATGGTTTATTGAGGTATAAGTTTATTCATTTTGAGGAAAACCTAAAATTTATCTGAGATTGAGAAAAGACTAGGTTCTATTTACTCTGCGCTGAATTGTCTTTAATTAGAGTAGTAAAAGAGTAAAGAAAAATATAATAGGCCATTTAAAGGCGAAAATCCTCCACAGGATTCAGTCGGTTCATGCCCTTCGCAGCTGGTAACTATAAAGTTTTTTGTACTTCATGTCCCACCTCCCTGCATCCTCTTTCTTCTCCTACGGGTTTCCCCACTAAGCCAGTCGCCCCCCCGCCTCCACCCATCCTCAGTATAAGCCTCAAAAGAGGAAAGCGGCACCTGTAAGTGACGGCAGTTGCATTGGGATTTAACCAAATAAAATGGGCCCCCAAAAATGTTTTGATAGTTGCTCAGCCTGGCAAAGAGAGAGAGATAGAGAGCACACTGGTATAGGAAGCCCTGGGAGTGACCGAAAAAGAAATTACAAAGACCTTAATCTGGTTGAGGGGGGTTTTGAGACATTTTTGTAATTATCAGAATTGTAATTTCATTATAGAATTGTGTATTTTGATTTCCCAGAGGCTTCGAAGAAACAAAGGAACACAGTAACTTTAATTTTGTCAAATTATATTGTAAATATATGGTTATTCGAAGACAAGAGTATACATGAACGTTTGATAATAAATAAAATAAAAGCTTCCATTTTACGAAACCGAAGAGATACTAATGCATTTCAAAAGACGAGATGTTTGAGCGTTTCACAAAGAACTTTTGCAAGATGGAAAGCAATGTATTCTAGATAAACGTATGTTGTTGGACATTATTTTGTTGTAGTCTGTTGTAAATAAATGAATAAAAACTTCAAGAAAAAAAATAAGGGAAGGAAAAGGGACTTGGTGGAACGTCAGTAGAAAGGAGGTGTATGACTTCAGATTGCCTACCTGGGTGTCCTCTTTCCCAGCAATTCGTAGTACTTGTTAAGGCATTCAGATGCTTTACTGTGCGTATTTCCTTTCTTTTCAGAAAAATATCCCTTGAAAGAACCTGGTTCTTAGTAGTCATAAGAAAAATAATGAGGACGCTTGCTATGGTTTTCTAAAATTATCCAGATGGTAGGGTATTATCCTTTCTCTGACTTGTGTTTGCATTATTGTTTATTTTTACTATGTACATTTTTAAGACGAGAAAATAAAATCATCCTTTAGCAAGACAGTGCATACATTTATAGAAGCACGCATGCATGTATGGATACATTGCCGCAGTTATCTTTAGTATTTGAATTTCAGTTAAAACATTTCCCTCTTGACACCCAAAGAAACAAATAAAAGGAACGTATAAAGTCTTGACATAAAATAAGAAGGGCGAGACAGCCATTTTACGTAATGTCTTAATTCCCCTGTAAGCTCTGGAACCATCGCAGACTTCTTAAGTGACTCCAAGACTTCGGTGATGGCTCGTAACGACGTCAAAATTGGTGCTTAAGCTTGAGAAACACAGAGACGTCTGTGTGAAGTTTTTTCTTTTAAAAACCCAACCGGGGATTTGACGTTGGTGAGACAGTCACTGTGAAATACATGAAAAGATCCTTTTATTTCAGCTAGTGATGTGAAGAGGGAAATCTCTCTCTCTCTCTCTCTCTCTCTCTCTCTCTCTCTCTCTCTCTCTCTCTCTCTCTCTCTCTCTCTCTTCCGTGAACTGTGCAGCAACAAAAATATATTTTTTATATGGGTGTATTTGTGATGGGTGGGACAGCAATTGAAAGAAAATTACAATTTTATATCTGAAAAAGGTTAAGTCTGTAATATATGTGTGTCAGCTTTAGCATTCTCACTGAATTTGTTCTTTTACTTTAATAGCATATTGCAAGTTGCTGTTTGTAATGTTATTAGTTCAGCATGGCAGTAGATATGGTAGACCGTGAGAGTTTGCTTGTCTCTTTAGTGACAGGTGCCCTGAGAAGAATGATTTGTGCGTTCCATACATTTCCCTGATAAAGTTTATTGGTCTTCTCGCATGTACTTTTGGTTTGGAGGGTTGCATATTTCCTGCTGTGTAGAGAAGGATATTATGATTGTGTAAATATTTTTCGCTTGATTTGTTGTTATATTTGTATCTTGTGTCCGCGTTTGTAATGATTAGGCCACAGAGACGCTAATAAAGCCCCCCAAAATTATTATGTTGGTAGTATATCAAGGAGTAGCCTATTACACGTCATGCTTTTCAGCTAAGCTAGTCCTGATTACGTTATTTATTATCCAAAACGCCGTAATTCGTATTACTTATGGAAAAGAAAGCCAACAAGTCATAATTTGTATTCGTCATACAAATGACAGTGACTTTCTAATTCACAACTTGGGTGTTGCGTAAAAAAAAAAAAAAATAAATTAACAGATGCTGACAAAACCTGGCAGTACAGTTTTGTTGCATAATGCTTTTCTTACCATGTAAATAACTCAAATAATGGCAATTCTAATGGTGTAAATTATTACTAATGTTTTTGGAAGGGTAAGAACAAAGACCCAAGTTCACCTGTATGACTGATGGTTCAATTAATTCCCTTCAACCACAATCTCATTAGCTACATGTGAAAAATGACAGGTACTTTAATTCCTCGTCCATCATTTATCATGTTAATCTAAATTTCATTAATTGAGAGCTGTGGCCTTGTGCTTAATCCGTATCCAATATGCATTATTAAGTTTAATTCAAATCATTAAAAATCGTTTTGCTGTTGAGATAT
This sequence comes from Macrobrachium rosenbergii, assembly GCF_040412425.1. Taxonomy (NCBI): domain Eukaryota; kingdom Metazoa; phylum Arthropoda; class Malacostraca; order Decapoda; family Palaemonidae; genus Macrobrachium; species Macrobrachium rosenbergii. The sequence goes on along the minus strand of NC_089744.1, from coordinate 67,873,642 downwards.
TTCGATTTCAAAGAATGAGGACCATGTTGTAAGTTACGTGGCTGTAGCGAAATCTTAACATGAGATCGATAATAAAAATATCTTTTGGATTAAAATAACCATTTAGTAGTACTCCAGAAAGACTTGTTTTTGTCATGCGGAGGATTGATTTGCGAATCATAAGAATCATGCATACAAATTTTGTATGATTTCAACGTACTTCAAAGAAACTTTTAATATGTTGGAAACAAAGACATATCTTGGACACAAGTTAACCTAAACTGTTACCCAGGAAAACGGCATTTAGGCCTTTTAGATAAAGAGGGGATAGCTTGCTGCATTTAATTTCTGTCCAGAATGCCAGTTTAGTTATTAAAGAAGCGGCAATGTTTGATGGGCCAAAATACAGTGTATCTGCATTTCAGTTATTAGTTAAGCTTAAGTGGCCAAAGTATCATGGTTAAATTTATTTGCAAGATTTAAGAAAATTAGTTTACAACTTTTATACGAGATGTCACAGCAAAACGTTTGTAGATGAAAGATCCCTGCACGATGAAATGCTGAGTGTGTTGATATCAGAACTGATTTCTGAGTCAGCTGAACATCAATTGACCTGTAGGTAAAAGAAACTTAGAATAACATTATTTCCGGGGTTTCGTATGGATGAACTATTGTGATTCTCCGTATGTCTTGTCAGTTTCTCCTAATAGTAAGAGTTGTGTTGTATATCAAGATGCACAAAGGACTCTCGAACTGAGCTATACAGGCGATTATTTTTAACACTCTATTTTGACTGCTTTCTGCTCCTTCTATACTCTGTTACATCAAAGGCGTTTCAGCTCTCTTCCGATGCATTAAGTATGCATAATATCTACGTGTACATCTACATATACCTATATAATTCATTACTAAACTATACAACTATACTGTATATATGTGCACATATATACAGACTTGCATACATTCATGCGTGGGTGAGATGGAAGTTTTGATTTTTAAGGGGATTACTTGATATTAATTGATGTTTCAGCGACAGACAGTCATTCATATCGGTGATGGATTGCTGTCCTGTATAGGAGTCATATTTCAAACTGTCGAATTCTGCGAGTGTTTTCTTTTCTCTCCAGAGAATTATTGCATTCTTTTGTGCCTTCTGCTCCCTCTCGGACTACTGGGCTTGAGTCAACAATTTTGAAATCTCTCGGGATGCGTCTTTTATATGTCTTGACAGTCCATTTGCTCAGAAATCCACAACCAACACCTCTCTCTCTCTCTCTCTCTCTCTCTCTCTCTCTCTCTCTCTCTCTCTCTCTCTCTCTCTCTCTTCTCCAGCAGACAAAGAGGACGGGTTGTTTACAGTGTCATAGATGTCAGGATCCTCTGCTTTTGGGAAAGTCTTCTGCAGAAATTATACAAACGTGGGTATCTGTTCTGATGTCTAAGATGGCTTAGCTTTTTTGTGGTCTTCACTTCAGGAAGGTCTTGCAGTTTTTGTTTTAATGTACGGTCTGTAGGTTAATGATTGTAGCATGAAAGGCATCTTCGTATGGGGTGGTTGGTAAACTATTTTATGGGCAATATAGTAAAGATTTTTCAGCTTGTTACAGGACATGTGTGAATTCGATTTGCTGCATTAGACGATTGTATTATAAATGTCGTATTAAGGCCCTGTTGATAGCATGCTAAATAATATAATATAATATAATATTGTAGATAGATAATATAATATAATATAATATATATATATATATATATATATATATATATATATATATATATATATATATATATATATATATATATATATATATATATATATATATATATATTTATATGTATATATATATATATATAAAATATATGCATATATAAATATAAATGCGTATATATATATATATATATATATATATATATATATATATATATATATATATATATATATATATATATATATATATATATATATATACACACACACATATATGTATAATGTATAATATATAAAAACACACACACACATATATATATATATATATATATATATATATATATATATACACACATACAAGTGTGTTGTGTTTTTCCAACCACAATGGCTTTATCTTCTCGATTTCCTCAAAATTTTTGGATACTCTTTCCCCTACGGGCCGCAGTAAAGAAACCTAAAAAACCCCACCTTTCGTGGTAAGAGTCAACCCCACGTAAGGTATGCTATAACGAGGTGAGCTTAAACTCCTGTGTAACGAAGAAGAATATAATTCTGTTTCAGCTTATACATATGTATATGTTTTGGATTCAGATACGTTTTGCTGAAGCTTGTATATAGACCCATCCCAATACCACAGCAAAAAGGTTTAGTGTTTATTGCTCTCTCTCTCTCTCTCTCTCTCTCTCTCTCTCTCTCTCTCTCTCTCTCTCTATATATATATATATATATATATATATATATATATATATATATATATATATATATATATATATATATATATATATATATATATATATATATATTTTTGTATATATATATATATCTTTGAAGGACTTTTTATATATATATATATACCGTGTCTATCGGCTGCCCTGCCTACATCGCTATCTTCTTCGTTTAACGTGTATCATTTTCCATTTTTTCTCCCAGGCGGTAAGTTGTTGCCTAGGTCTTTGAGAGGACTTTTTTATTTTTTAGGATTTGGAGTGGCTTTGTTTTGCCTGTGATTTAGCTGCCCTGCCTGACATCGCTTTTACAAACCTATCCGTATGGTTACATGTATAATCCCGGGGTGTCTACACGGATAGCAAAGTGTCCGCCTTTCTCCCAGTCAGCTGCAGATTTGAACCCGCGGGTAGACCTCGAAAGTTCTGAGAACCGACTGTGAGACGTTTGTTATGTTTTTATAAGATGTTGGAGTGGCATTGTTTTGTATGTGTGTATTTAGTCTTTTATTATCATTTGCTTTTAATGGTGTAAACCTATCCGTTGATTACATACATAATCCCGGGGTGTCTACACGGATAGCAAAGTGTCCGCCTCTCTGATCAGTCGGCTGCGGATTTGAACCCGCGCCACAGACCTCTACGAAGTCCGAAGCTGCTGCTGTAACCGACTGTGCCATCGAGGCTCATATATATATAAATAATATATATGTACGTATATGTATATAAATATACATATGTATGTATATATAAATATATGTGTGTATGTATGTATGAATGTATTTAAGTATGTATGTACATACGCGGTTTATTATCATTCGTGAAGAATTATAATGTTCTCATGTTTGTATGTTCAGAGAGAGATTATAAAAGTAAATATTAAGGTGAAGTACAGAATGCGATGCATGGCTGGAGAAACAAAGGCTGGCCAATAAAAATAACGTAATAAAGAAAATTTTGGGAAAAAAAAAGCAAGTAGTTTTCCGAAGGAAATATGTGGAACGTATTTTGGAAAGGATATATATATATATATATATATATATATATATATATATATATATATATATATATATATATATATATATATATATATATATAAAGGAAAATTATTGATTAAAGTAAATCGGGGTGAAAGATGTCAGTGTTCATATGCTAATGCTGAAGAAAGCAGCAGGTTAATCGGACCGGTAAATACTGGGGACCCTGGAAAGTCGTTAATGAAATAAAGGTGAAAGTTAACGATACGGTAATTCGCTAGACAGCATTTCATATCAAAATTGCAATTTTAGCGTTTTGGAAGATGCACGAAGGTAAAACAAAAGTCAGGGTACCAAAAAGCCATTAAGAGGTTGATGGGGCTTTGAATGGTTACCGGAAGGGAAGGTTCCTAGACAGAAAGGATGAGAGGTTAGACTCTTACTTAATGTAAATAAGAAGGTCGTGGAAGAGTATGGAAGAATTATTCTAGCATATTATCCCTAAGGATTTTTGCTGAAGAATATGGGAAGGTCTCTAAATGAAAAATTGTCACCAGGGACGAAAGGTTAATGCACCATAACGCATTTGTGGCTGTAGGCAAGGAAGATACGGTTTAAGTTGCATATTTTGTTGTGAGTCCGTATTGTGAAAAGTTTGAGGGTCTAGGGAATTCTGTACGTTCAAGTAATATGTTTTATTTATTTATATATATATTTTTTTTTTTGAGGATTTATGATACGGAGCAGCTTCTTGTTATGAGGCATTACTTGAAGTTTGGATCAGGTTGTCAAGATTTCAAGATTTTATTTTTTTTTTTTTTTTTTTTAAATATCTACGGAACCTTTGTATAAAATATCTACGGAAGAAAGTAATAGAAGTTCGGAAGATACTGCTACAGTACCGCTGAAGAAAAGGTGTAAGTGGAAGAGTTGGAGGCAAAGATCACGTGTATTATGAAAAATAAAAGCATTACAGCTAGGTTTAATTCAGAACTGATTGAAAGGTTTCGAAGGTCCTGGGAAATTGCGGTAAGAATAACTACAGTCACAGATGGGGAAACAAACACAAACAACCATTTACACACACACATATACATGTGCGTGTACGTATGTATGTATGTAAATATATGTGTGTTTGTGTGTGGATCTCATCAGAATGAAAATTTTTGATATGTAGGAGAAGAAAAGTTGTAAAGAAAGAGAAACCCAGTAAAGATAACGTCTACCTCGTCTTCTACAGCGAATCTGTTTTAAAAGTAATTATCGAGATTTTTCACGCGGAGATCTTTTATGTGTGCGGAATAATTTTCACAGGCATTTAAACATAACAGACCTGTTTTAGACTTATTGTGTTCACTCATTGTGTGTATATTTGCTGTTGCAGCGCCACAAAAGATGAAATAATTTCCGTATACCCCGACAAAAATTCCCGGGTAAAATGATGCGATGTGTATATAAGAAATACTAGTATTCTCATTTATATGTGCATATTAAAACATCACTGTTCTTTGAAGGTTCTTTAATTGAAAACACACGTACACACGCACACACATATATATGTATGCACATGAGTGTGTGTGTATATATATATATATATATATATATATATATATATATATATATATATATATATATATATATATATATATATATATATATATATATATATATATATATATATATATATATATATATATATATATATATATATATATATATATATATATATATACACACACACACACTATATATATGTGTTTGTATGTTTTTCAATACATTTCATTTCCATTTTTGGTTGCACCTTGACAACTGGAGTTGATTCACGTATTCAAATTATCACGAGAAGAATTTTACGGTGCCGTACATTAGACTCTGTAAGGTCATTTACTTGAAGACTGAATTTTCAAATTAATGATTGTCCGTCCGCCGCCTTTTCCGTCGTTCGATGAAATAAAAATAAACAAAGCTTGGGAAATTAGTTTCCAATGACATATCTGGGTACTTAAAAGTTAAATGACTGGAGCTGAAACCACAGAGACCAAGTATGCCGGAGCTTATTGTCTAGGTCTTGTGTCCATGTCTCTTGTCACTTTGAAAACCGTCTCTTGTCGAGTTGGAAAATGTTTTTAATTTTGAAAATGTGACAAATACCATGTTTTTTTGGCCGTGGCTGCAACCAAAATTTGTGGGCGATGAGGCATGTGCAATAGGAGCCGGGCACAAAAATTTGTTGGTTTCTCTTGGTGGTTTATTTCCCTTCACTCCAGTTTCAACTTGTTTCAAAAATGATTTTGAAAATACGCTTCGGTTTTCAGGGAGTGTTTACCCCAAATACTCTGGTTTCCACTTATTGGTGAAATATGTGTGCGTACGAACATTTGAGAACACATTAAATTGTCTTCACCTTCATTTAATTTAAAATGTATGACAGAACTATATGTCATTTACACAGTTAAATGATTAAATATACTGTTCATATAAAGCCCATCTCTGTAATTGTGGAATAGACACTAGACGACTGCAGACTTATTGGAAAAGTAGTTCATGCCTGCATGAAAGATATTTTCACAGAGATTCACCAGCGTTTCATTAAACCGTAAATGCCCTCATTAGAATCACTTCTGATCCATTTATAGATACTGATCATCCTGTGTATGGAACAGTGTTTGACCACGTGCGTGTGCATGTATTTGTATAGAAATGCAGATATACATCACTATGGATAGATACGTATCTCCTCTTTGTTTTTAAATATTTGATGATTTTTTGGGGGGGACGTGGAATAAAATGTTACTACGATAAGACCTGATAATGCCTAAATGAAACTTCCAAGGCTCACTTACTTATTTTCTAAAACATAAATTGATACTTCCTTGTGTTACTTCGTATTTCAATAAATTACTATTTAGCCCCCTTCCTTAACTTTTGTGGCTATAAATTCACTTATTTTTATTACTGTGTTATTGAATATTAGAATGTTTTTCTTATTTGTCTGTTATTTTAACAGTATTTTCCCGGTAATTCTGCTTGAAATCATTTTTATCCTCAGATTTCATAACTTCGAATTGGAAAATCCGCTATTCAAGATTTATAGCTTAGACCTTGGGTGGGGTTTTTCATTTTTCATTGAAAAAATACTTGATATCAGTATTGAAGTGATGAATTATATTAATTTCCATTTGCGTTTTGGTATTAATAAATATCCACAACGTTAATTTTTGGGACAATTTTGCTGTATTACTTTTATCTTGAAGACAAATGCGTTAGTGCTTTGATCATCCTACCTTTGATTAATGTCAATAGTGGCAGGGTGGATTGTTCTGATTGTTTGAATAATAGCATTTAAACCAGACATTTAGATTTGTCCTTTGAACCTTCAGACAAAGGAGAGGTGTAAATGGATAACTCCAAATTATTCAAAGGATGCGAACTTCCGCTAGAAAAGCTTCGCCCTGACTTGAACCACTTTGGCGAACGACGAGTCTCTCTCTCTCTCAGAAAGGAACACGTTTGTGTCGTTCGGTGTTACAAGAATGGTAGAAAATTATACAATATGTCTCCTTATGTTGATCATATTATTAATTTTATTGTCATCGACTGTTTATTTCATATTTTACAATCAGTTTTGAAACACTTTCCGGAGTTATTAAGAAACGAATTACCGAAATAAATCTGCCACTAAGCTATTGAAGTTGCCTCTAAGAAACGGTGAATAATTTATAGAACATGATTCGCAGTGACCATTTCCGTGAAATAGAATTATTTCCATTTCATTACGAAATGAGGCAATCCATTCGCATGTGCTTTTATTCGTAAGTATGTACAGGCGCTGTAATATGTAAAGGTCCTTTTGATGTGGTTTCAAATGCTTTATGGCTCTAACGCTCAGGTGTGATGCAACGTTTAATCAGGTCCCATGTCTTTTACACGTAGAAGTCGACTTGAAAGTGGGGCACGGTTCGGCTAGTGCTTGTTCTTCTCCTCACTCGCAACTTCGTTTGGTAATCTCTCGGTTTGTTTTAGTTTTTGTCCATTTTTTTTTGAATTGCCTAATGCTCTCCCCTGTTTTGTAAAAGTATTAATGCATTCTTTTTCTCTTTGGCTTAAAGCTTTTCTCTGTTTTTCCTGATTTATTTTCATTCAGGGAAAGAGGTTCTCGCTTTCTGAATAACCGGCTTTTTTTTTTTTAAGACACTGAATGATAGGTTCCATGTTGCACATAGCAATACACTATTATTACATGTTGAATGTGCATGATTTTTCGAGTTCTTTGAAACCTTTCAGTCTCCGACGAGTCTCTATTTAAAGCCCTTTAAAAAAGCCGCTCTGTTTTTTGTTCTGGGAATGTGACTTACTAAAGAGTAATATACAAACTATTACTCAAAACGCTGTAAAAAAAAATAATCATGATAAAATTATTCTTTCAAGTTTTCATAGTTTTAATTCCTTCATTATTCGCTGTTGTCACTGATTGTGAGTATTTTTTACAGCGTTGTTTTGTCTTTTATGTAAAAATAAATTAACTTTTAGTTTGTTATATGCCGTATTGTATCTAAAATCTCTTAAGCGAATGTTGTTAAATTATTTAACGCTAATGATTTTCTTTAGCTTACGTTGAACTCAGTATATTATAAACGACAGAAATATTAGATATTCCATTTGCTGGTATCAATAATATAGGAAAAAGCTTATTTTAAGCCCGCTTTCAGTGCCAGTGTGCAGAGCTGTTGGAGATGACGAGGCACCGTCCAACTAGTGGGCGTTTAGTTACCAAACCTAAAGTAGAACTGCGACGTGGACTTCAGAGCCGCCATCTATTCATTTCTTTCTATGAAAGACGACAATTATTTTTCCCCTTGCCTTTAGTAGGCATTTCCATCAAAGGGAACCTGATGAATGGCCAATGTGTTACGTAACATTCGTAGAATCCACATCGCCCTTCCATTGAGGTATCATATAGCCTCATATATTTAATGTATGGTCATATTGCAACGAAAAGAAGCAAAGATCGCGATGGGAACGGTGTCGGGACAAAAATATTAGTTTCTTACGCAAACATTTTTTTTTTAAATAGACGGTATCGAAAACAGTCAACGTTAATAGGACCCTTAGAAAGCTCTTTCGATTACTTACCTTCTTGTTGTACATACATAAACACAAACACACACACAC
>NC_089744.1:67837581-67862581 GCF_040412425.1 Macrobrachium rosenbergii | reverse complement strand
ATTGCTCAAAGTGAGAGTTGATTCTCATACTGGAGTTAGTCACCGAACAGGACGTCAATTAAAAACCAAAGACTTTTCTAATATACGAGATCATTGTAAAAAAAAATGTAAGAAATCGTTTTCTTATGGTCAATGACCACTCTCTCCCCATCCTGGAATTCTTTAACTATTAAGCAGCTTGTTCCCTCCCTAAACAGCCAGACGTCTTCGACTGTTTTATATATATCTTAATAATAATTTGACGTCATCCTCCTTGTGAATGCCACTCAGTTCTTAGCTCCCATAGAGTTAGGTACTAAACGGTCTGATATTGTATACACAATTTTTTTTATTACGTTTTTTAAATATTAGGTTTTTCAGTGTGTTTGAATGTTTCTTTAGTATTTGTTTTAGTTTAGGTTCCGTGTTTTATGCTTTTGTAAGTTTTTAACTGAGTCGATTCTTAATTTTTATTCTTTGTATTTTACAGCCCTGATGATGAGACATGTAGTCTCGAAAATTTGGCCAAATAAATTTATAGGATGTTGCGATGGCTAAACCTTCGGCATTCTAGATGCCCTAGTCTTCCAGCGTATATATATATATATATATATATATATATATATATATATATATATATATATATATATATATATATATATACATATATATATATATATATATATACATATATACATATATATATATATATATATATACATATACATATATACATATACATATACATATATATATATATATATATATATATATATATATATATATATATATATATATATATATATATATATATATATATATATATATATATATATATATATATATATATATATATATATATATATATATATATATATATATGTTTGTGTGCGTCTGTATACACCATCTTTCTTAATGAAGTTACATGAGAAGTTGGGGAAAAGAAAAGGTATGTAAGAGCAAAACTGTGGAGCAAGAAAAGGGGTAGTGAAAGACGAGTGGAGTGGTTGGTGTTTTTGCATATGTTGACGACTGCGAATGATGAAGAGGACTGCAAGGGTCAACGAAGGAATTTAAAAGTGGGTTTCAGATATAAAAATATAAAGTGGTTACAGAGTGTAATAAAGGAGGATGGATAGGATGTAATAAAATGTGGGGAGGCGTTGAGCATGAATGGTTTGACCATGTTAAGATCTGTATGTTTTTATGTAAAAGCAACTATACGCAAAGTTTTGCGGTGAGTGTTCGTCACAGTTGTAGGCCATTTTAAAGTCGGAATTTGAATTAACTGTTATTGTGAATTAGGTAAAATTATTTGTTCTCCCACCGATTTTGTTATCGCTTGAGATTTTTCCCAAAAATATCCTTTGAAATTAATCTAGAGATAAAATCCGACCATAATTAAGAAGAATTTTTGTGGGCGTACCAAAGCTCATGCATGCGGGAACACAAACGAGTATGCAAAATAATGATGATAGCGTTTTCCAAAGAGTTAATATAATTTTATTAATAGTGCATTATTAGCTGTAAAATTCGTGATAAAATAGGGATGAAAAATGTTGTGAATGATGGTATTATTTGTTCTAGGACACATTTGATATCTTTGTATATTCTATTCTCAAAAACATATATATATATATATATATATATATATATATATATATATATATATATATATATATATATATATATATATATATATATATAACAATCTCTAAGATGTGGTGGTTACTGGTTACTGAACAACCACCTTATATATATATATATATATATATATATATATATATATATATATATATATATATATATATATATATATATATATATATATTATATATATATTTTTTTTTTTTTTTTTTTTTTATTTATTCATAGAAAGGTGTTTGTGAACGCTGTATGAGTGTAGGGTTGAAAAAAGTCTTTATTCTATGTAGGATGCTGCTAGCATCGCAGTTGAATAAATATTTTAATGGTGATTGTACTTTTTTGATAGCATTTCGCAACCAAGGAGAACATAAAAAGTTAAAATGAAAATTCTTGGTAATTTTGCAAGAGAGAGATTTCTGGGGGAATCCTCCACTTACAGCCTTACATTCATATGAAGGTGAAATGGACGTCTCTGGGCGCTCATGCAAATATTCCACTTGACTCAACCTCCTTTGTTAGTGGGAGAGGAAGAAAAAGAAGCAGAAGACAGAAGGAAAAAGAGAAAGGATGAAGCAGAACAAAATTCCAGGAAGGCTGATAATGACAGTTATGAAATGGGAAACATACGAAAATGAAAAATGGTAAGATTAAGTTTTATTGGGATGCAGGGAGGATGATGACTTAAAGGAAGAGGTACTAAACTCCTGTTTTGTGCATTTTAGTAAGAAATTTTCTTCATATCGTGGGTGAAACTTTGCCATGCTTAGGAGAAAATTTTTCACTTAAATCTTTCTTTTTAAGTTATTTTTTTCTTGATTTTCTGTCTCCGATAATTTGCAGCTTATTGACATGAAGCAATACATAAAACAGTATCTCAGTCGTAGGTTGTCAGTCATCTGCAACAACAGTATTTTGGGGTGTCCTTTATTAAAAAAATAAAGGCAGATCTTAGAGATATTGCTTTAATTCAACTGTCGCAGTTTGAAATATCACTTTACAGCTTGAAGGAGACCACTTATTTTTGCTCTGATGGGGTTTTTTGTTTTAGTACATTGAATGAAAAGTGAAGATTTGACCTGTGTTAAATTTAAAAAGTTGGACGCCTAGGAGTTAACATCCGATAAAAAATATTCTAATCGAAGGGTAGCGTGAAAGAACTTTTCCTACTGGTGTCTGCAGTGCGCCGCATAAGACACTGTAATTGGTGGCTTGTCACCAGATTGAGTGTGGGTCGAGCCATTTGTGACGTCGTAATGTTTAAGTTGCTCATAAAATTATACGTTATGTGTATATATATAATATATGTATATATATATATATATAATATAATATAATATACGCGTAAATATACATTAAACATTATATATATATATATATATATATATATATATATATATATATATATATATATATATATATATATATATATGTGTGTGTGTGTGTGTGTGTGTGTGTGTGTGTGTGTGATTATAATCACTTTTTGTACGTGATTCATTTATCACAAATTACATATATATATATATATATATATATATATATATATATATATATATATATATATATATATATATGTACAATATATACTATACATATATATATATATATATATATATATATATATATAGTATATATATATGTTAAACTATATTGTCTGACAGAAAATGTGAGCTTCTCAATATTTTTCCTTTTTATGTCTGAATATATGAAAAACTGTTTTTTGTAATTATTTCATGTATGTACATTTGTATTTTATGTATTTATATATATAAATAAAAATATATATATATAAACTATATTTGTATATATATTATATGTATATATATTTATATATATATTATATATATATATATATATATATATATATATATATATATATATATATATATATATATATATATATATATATATATATAATATATGTATACATACATATATATGTATGTATATACATACATAAATACAAACAAACATACATACATACATGAAATAATTACAAATACAACAGGCTTTTCTCTTACATTCTTGGCCAAAAAATGGGGAAAATATGCCGTAAAAACTTCTCATTTTCTGTGTCAGACAAGGAAACGTTTAACTGCAATTTGTGGCTGGCCGTTTTCTTCTGCTAAAAACAAGTGTGTCCTCTTTGTGTGCATTGGACTAGGTTGTCTTTATGGGGCAAGTCCACCAGTATGGGACATTTGCCAAGATTTCATGCTCCTTACGTTAGGAAGTGGCCAGATTTTAGCAGAGGTCAACGGGACGGTAACTGATGTTTTTACTTCAGTGTTATTGTTGAAGGATGTTAATATTGCTGTTATTGTCATTTTGATTTCCATGAATTTCGTCATATTATTACCATTATAATGGGGTAGTGTTCGCGAAGGTTTCTCTCACTGTAATTCGTAATTTATAAAGTCAATAGTAGTTTTTACGGATATTGAAACAAAGTATTATTTTATAGCGCTTATTAGATTTTACATGAAAATTACGAGTATTAGTGCGTTTACATGGACATCTGTAATTTATTACTATGATTTTACCCAACGCCACTCATTTTTTTTCGGTTTTGTTTTTTAATGACTTAAATGTCTATGACAACGAAAAATGACACCTAAGATATGATTCAGGAATTTAGTATTTTCTAGCGAGAGGCGAGCGCTACCCTGCGCGGGGCAAGAGGGCAGTTGAAGGACTCCCTGTTTAAACGCGGCTGCCAGTCGTGAACTGGGTCCTTCGTCTTAAGGACTTCTCTTCGGGTGTTTCATTGACCTCATACAAATCAAAGTTGCAATGCCTATGGTCATCATCGCCATTAATAAATAATGTGGCCTCAAGGGAATAAAAAACGCGAAATTTCCAAGAAATTGATAAAATGGTAAACATAAATTTAAGATACATTATAAATTTTCAAGAAAACCAGCTCCCTCCACGAACTTCAAAATATCCTCTCCGGGATCCCAGAAGGACGATAATTACCTTCTTCATCAATGAACTCTGAGAAGAAACGATTCCCCAAGTTCCCAAGGTTTGGGCACTGAACTAGCGCAAAGTGCAACACTTTCCCCTGAATGAATTCTTGGCATGGGAGAATTTTGATATAAACTAAGTGATGCAGAGTACAATGCAAAATAGAAAAAAATATTTTAATCATCTGGAAAACAGAAAAAAGTAAGAAAGACCATTCTGTTAATGGGAAATCAAGCTGCAATGATTTTCTTATCAGATCTTCCAAGGAATTCTGCCTTCTTCTTCTGGAGAGGATACTCCCATTCAAGGGTGCCCTCAAAGAACTCGCTACCCTAAGGAGCCTTTGGCCCTCACCCTTGGGGCCCTCACCAGGCCCGCTTCCCCATCCTGACAGGATGCCTGTCTTCTCCGAGGAAACAACCTTTGGGCTGAACCCTTTCCTTCAAGGCTGCCCTCAAGAGACTGGCGAGCCTTGGGGACTTTGGGCCTCATCCTTTAAGTTCTTGGGCCACTCTTCATGGCCACTTCCCCAGCCTGGCAGGGTACCTGCCTTCCTCCGAGGAACCAGCCTCTGGGTCGGACCCTTCCCTTCAAGGCTGCCTTCAAGAGACTGGTGAGCCCTGGGGGCTTTTGGGCCTAATTTAAGTTCTTGGGACCTCTCCAGGCCCACATCCCCAGCCAGCAGGCAGGATACCTGGCTTCCTCCGAGGAAGCAGCCTGTGGGTCGGACCCTTCCCTTCAAGGCTGCCCTCAAGAGACTGTCAAGCCTTTGATGCTTTTGGGCACAATCTTTGAGGCATTTCGGCCCTCTCCAGGGCTGCTTCCCCAGCTTGTCAGGATACCTTCCCTCCTCCGAGGAAGCAGCCTCTGGGTCGGGCTCTTCCCTTCAAGGCTGCCCTCAAGAGACTGGTGAGCCTTGGGGGCTTTTGGGCCTCATCCTTGAAGTTCTTGGGACCTCTCCAGTCCCGCTTCCCCAGCCTGGCAGGACACCTGTCTTCCTCTGAGGAAGCAGCCTCTGGATCACACCCTTCCTTTTAAGGTTGCCCTCAAGAGACTAGTGAGCCTTGGGGCCTTTTGGGCCTTATCCTTGAAATATTGGGCCCTCTCCAGGCCCGCTTCCACAGCCTGGCAGGATACCTGCCTTCTTCGGAGGAAGCAGCCTCTGGGTCGGACCCTTCCATTCAAGGCTGCCCTCTAGTGACTGGTGAGCCTAGGAGGGCTTTTGGGCCTCATCCTTGAAGTTCTTGGGGTCTCTCCAGGCCCGCTTCCCCAGCCTGGCAGGATATCTGCCTTCTTCGGAGGAAGCAGCCTCTGGGTCGGACCCTTCCCTTCAAGGCTGCCCACAAGAGACCTACGAGTTTTGAGGGCTTTTGGGCCTTATCCTTGAAGTTTTTTGGCCCTCTCCAGTCCCGCTTCCCCAGCCTGGCAGGATACCTGCCTTCCTCCGAGGAAGCAGCCTCTGGGTCGGACCCTTCCCTTCAAGGCTGTCCTCTAGTAACTGGCGAGCCTAGGAGGGCTTTTGGGCCTCATCCTTGAAGTTCTTGGGCTCTCTCCAGGCCTGCTTCCCCAGCCTGGCAGGATATCTGCCTTCTTCTGAGGAAGCTGCCTCTGGGTCGGACCCTTCCCTTCAAGGCTGCCCACAAGAGACATACGAGTTTTGAGGGCTTTTGGGTCTTATCCTTGAAGTTTTTTGGCCCTCTCCAGTCCCGCTTCTCCAGCCTGGCAGGATACCTGCATTCCTCCGAGGAAGCAGCCTCTGGGTCGGACCCTTCCCTTCAAGGCTGCCCTCTAGTGACTGGCGAGCCTTTTTGGGCCTCATCCTTGAGGGCTTTTCCCAGCCTCATCCTTGAAGTTCTTCAAGGCTGCCCTCTGACTCCAGGCCTGCTTCCCATCCTCTCCAGTCCTGCTTCCCCAGCCTGAGGAAGCAGCCTCTGGGTCGGACCCTTCCCTTCAAGGCTGCCCACAAGAGACTGACGAGTTTTGAGGGCTTTTGGACCTTATCCTTGAAGTTCTTGGGCCTCTCTCCAGTCCCGCTTCCCCAGCCTGGCAGGATACCTGGCTTCCTCGGAGGAAACAGCCTCTGGATTGGACCCTACCCTTTAGGGCTGCCCTCAAGAGACCGACGAGTTTTGAGGGTTTTTGGGCCTTATCCTTGAAGTTTTTTGGCCCTCTCCAGTCCTGCTTCCCAAGCCTGGAAGGATACCTGGCTTTCTCCAAGGAAGCAGCCTCTGGGTCGGACCCTTCCCTTTAAGGCTGCCTTCAAGAGACTGGTGAGCCATGGAGGCCTTTTGGACCTTATCCTTGAAGTTCTTGGGCCTTCTCCAGTCCCGCTTCCCCAGCGTGGCAGGATATCTGCCTTCCTCCAAGGAAGCAGCCTCTGGGTCAGACCCTTCCCTTCAAGGCTGCCCTCAAGAGACCGACGAGTTTTGAGGACTTTTGGTCCTTATCCTTGAAGTTTTTTGGCCTCTCCAGTCCCGCTTCCCCAGCCTGGCAGGATACTTGCCTTCTTCCTAGGAAGCAGCCTCTGGGTCGGACCCTTCCCTTCAAGGGTGCCCTCAAGAGACTGGCGAGCCTCGGGGACTTTTGGGCTTCACCCTTGTCCTCGGAGGAGGGCTTTTGTAGGCAGCTTTTGGACTCCATCCTGATGAGGACCTTCTTGTGTTTTCTCGTCCTCTTCTGAATTTTCATGGCTTCATTGAGGGCATCAGCCTTGTCGAGTGCTCCATTCCAAGTGTTTCTTTGGGAGGAGAGCTTCTCGCCTAGCCAGATCTTTTGGTGTTTTAGCGTCTTTTGGAGAGCATCTCAAAATGCTCCGAGCAAGTGTTTGGCGTTTTCCTTCCAACAGATTTAATGAATCTGAGCTAGTTAAATCCTCGATGGGTACTCCCCAAGGCATCATGAAGTAAGCTGCTTGTTTTGGGATTCGCCTAGTAAAGATGATACTGATTTTTGCCTGAAGACGCAGCTAACTTTTATAGCAAAGCAAAATGAAATTTCAAAATACGTTAGTGCAAAGATTGTAATAATAAAAGGACAAATTTCATTGTTCGAATGTTAATGTTTAACAAGACGTATTAGGAACAGAATTAATGAGTTCATACGGAATAATTCTCTCTCTCTCTCTCTCTCTCTCTCTCTCTCTCTCTCAGGATTCCCAAAAAGGCAATAGTTATGAGGGCATACTGACATATAAGTTAAAGTATACCTAGTTTAACCAGACCACTGAGCTGATTAACAGCTCTCGTAGGGCTGGCCCGAAGGATTAGACTTATTTGACGTGGCTAAGAACCAATTGGTTACCTAGCAACGGGACCTACAGCTTATTGTGGAATCCGAACCACGTTATAGCAAGAAATGAATTTATATCACCAGAAATAAATTCCTCTAATTCTTCATTGGCCGGTCGGAGACTCGAACTCGGGCCTAGCAGAAACAAAAATGCTTTACTTTTCCAATATGTAGTCTTAACACATTCTTGGCCATTTACACTGCACTTTGTGGTAGCAGAGAGAGAATCTGAGTACGCGTTCGACCTGAAAGGCAGAAGAGATTGGTTTCCGAACCCACTCGGAAGTCACATAAAGAGTATAATCATGTCTGTGGTTTGCGGGCTGCTCTTAGCAGAAGAACCTATCTTGGCGTAAGGACACCTCAAGCTCATAACGTCTAGAGGATAGCTCCTTTTAGAAGTGTGCCGCTGGAAACATGGCACATTGGCAATACAATGAGTGCTGTCAGGGATTATTTAGTGATATAAGGTATTATTCAAAACATAGGGACAGCAGTACCGCTTAGGATCACCACGTTTGTTATTTTAGTTATATTTTTTTTATCCAGGGTTTGCATGAGTGTCTGAATGTCCATGATCTGTTTGACTGATACTCTAATAGTCTTTATGACTGGAGAACAAAGGACAGTTATTTTTTCCTTATTTTACGCCAACATTACTTGTAGAAGGGAGCAAGCCTACCGGAATCATACAATATTACTCATCAAGAAGAGTTATGACAAAAACGTAGTGACCGTAGAAAGTCCAGTAAAAATAGAATTGCTAGAAGAGTGAGACCTGAGGGTTTATACCCCTGCATATCGCAAGGGCTAGTACTCGTCCATAAGATCGGCGAATATCATGAGGCATTCACAACATACTGAGTAGTCAGTTAGTTTTTAAAAGTTATTAAGGAACAAGATTCCAGGTTTTATGCTGTGGATATAAGTTAATCTTTACGAATGCAAAATTGGGAACCAACAAAGTTACATATTTTAGTAATTTCCCATCTTAGTTTTCAGTGGTAAATGGTCTGGAGATATAAAAAAAAAAGTTTTCTAGTGGCGATTGTTTGAGAGAGAGAGAGAGAGAGAGAGAGAGAGAGTAGAATGTCCCTCACGTTTAATAATAAGAAACACCGGAAAGGCGAGAACACTTCTAGAATACTTTCATTCATGGCTGTGCTTCACAGAGCGTTGCCTATTTGCGCTTCCACTTCTTGGCGTCTCGTTATTGCTTAGACCTTAGGAGCTTCCTGAATTGTCTCATTGTTTTTGACAAAAAATAAATATATTTTTATCCTTTTGATCTGAGAGGTGGTAAAGGCCAGGATTCTTTATCTGGCGGTGAAAGAGAACAAAATTGTGTGAGAAAATGGAAAAAATATGCAACTTTGAGGTTAGATCAAGATGAAAATAGATATAAACGCAAATAATTGGAAGCAATATGTGTTTGCATGTATGTATATATTTGTATGTATTATTCCACAAATACTCTTTTATCTCGATTTCACTTTACCTTCGAAATACTACCAAACTCAAAAGACAGGAATTGCGCAATTATTATACGTAATTTTCTTTCTTTTTTAAGACATTCCAAAGAAAAATACACATCGATATTAAGTAGTATTTGTGGCCTGATATTTGAAAGTTGACAAAAATTACGTTTGTATTCGTTACTAGATCCTTTTTTTTTTGTCATAATTCTTTGATCTTTACCACATGCAAAGTAATGTTAACTTATTTTTACTGATTATTGATACAGTTTATAAATCAGAAGCCCAGCTTGAGTTGAAAAATCAAGTGTGTTTTAATTTTCCATACGGGAAAATATTGTGTAAGATCCAAACCAATCTGCTACCGGATAACTTCGGCATCCATCTTAGCTAATACCTGCTAGCTACAGTGTAACTCGCTTTCTAAACAGTAAGGATGTTCTTGATTTTACTTCTCATCTTGGCAGACAAAAGCTCTCTCGGCCTTCCTTTAGGCTGTGCTCATTTTAATTATTGCCATCTCATTTTTCTTTATCCTTGACTCACTCAGTGTGGGTTCAGTCTTACAACAAGCACCTAATGCAAACTGCATATCAACGATGTCAAAGACTTTGGAGGCTTTTGTGTCAGTTTTTAGTAATGTCCATTCCGTATAATTTTAAACTGAATGAAGTGATGAACTCTAACGTCGTTGATATATTAGCTCCTTGTAATTAAAGTGTACTTTTCAGCATATTGCTCCTTTATCACGAAAAAGCTTGTCTCTTTTACAGAGCTTGATGGAAACTTTTGTTTCCGGTAAGCAGATGATTTCTGAAATCTCCCTTATGCTTCATGTCAGTTCCCGTTAGCTGTGACATCGCTTCTTCTTTTGAGAGTTGCTCTCTAATTAATTTACCAGAAATCTACCATTCGAATTTCGTCTAGAATTTGATTTCCTTTCCAATTTGGGATATCTTTGTTGTACCAGTCTTTTCAGCATCTACTAAATGGTAATAATACTCATATTTTGGAAATTGAAAAACAGCACACGATATATGTTTGAAAGTTGATCACGTGTGTGTAATTATCCAAAGACATTTTGGGAGGGAGGCCTTTCTTGAGAAAGAATGCTTCTATTTTTTTTTTTTTTTTTTTTGCATTTCCTTAGTACCGATCTAACTGTAATATATAAAGCGAATGATTGGGTATATTTATGACGCAAATTTGCTTGCGATTAAACTGCTTAGTGTTGTCTTTTTCAGTATGATTTTTCCTTATTAACTAAGTATTTGCTGCGTGATAAAAACATTCTTTTGAAACTAAGGCAAGTGCAGAATGAGTAACTGTGCATGCTATAGTACTTTAGATGCAAATTAGAATATTACGTCTGAATAAAAGAGTTATATGAGGCTGCCGAATGGGACATCTTTCACGATTTAGAAGTGTATCATTTGGACGAATAAGAAAGAGCGGAATGCCTTCCTTCATTCACGAAGCCATTAATTTTCCTGCCTGGCATTAGTCTTAACCACAGGAATTTGTTTCTCGCCGCATTTTTCCAGCGGAAACTGAGGCATAAGGGAGTGCTTTAGTCTAACGTTCAATTTATGTTTATTGTTTTTATTTTCTAGACTGGTATTATCATTAATATCGTTAGCTGATTCTTGTCTCTTTCTGTAGCATGCTAGAGCTGCGTTTAAGGTTGTATCTAAAAATATTTTTTTGCGATTAACTAATTTTTTTCTTGTCTGTTTGTAATCGTTGATACATAATTGTCTATATTTTTTGTATGGTAACAATTAAGGAATTCTAAGTAATTTACATACAGTATTTCGGAGATACGTATTTTGTGGATTTTGAATGCAGACGCATACTGATTTAACCCTGATTTAGTATTCAGCTAGGAAGGGTCTAGTGTGTAGAGTCAGTGAATCCGTTTTTAAATAATTCTCAATGTTAACTCATTTGCTTTACCTGGGTGCCAGTGCCCACCTGACAGGTCTTTATTGCATGTATGAAATAAGACGATGTAATCAGGTTATTTGAAACTATAACTATATAAAAGGGCCTCTGAAAATATGGTGGGACCATCAGGTGTCTTTGGAAAACAACTCGGCTAAATGATTGATTTTCTAGAGTACTTGTCCTGAATTCACCGTCATCAGTCAAACCGGCAGTGTATTAATTGGGCACTGGTAGCCCGTTTACATATGAATTACAAGATTTTGCAAACAGATTGGCATTTCAGACCTTTGATATTTCGAAAGCTAATGGGAATTAATCTGCATCTTTACCTCTTTCACCTCAGGATCAGCAAGGTATTAAGAATATCTTTTGCCAGCCAGCACAAATGTCATCACTCAGATTACTTTATATTTTAAGACATATAAGACAAAACTCGTGCATATAAAAAAACGCTATAACAATGATGAACAAGATCTCGGTACATCGTATCAAAGAATTCCTTTAAGGCGTTGTATGAAATGCGCCTTCATTCTCTTTTTAACTTCATTACAGTTTTCCGGGTGTGAGTGCCATGGAATATTTACCTTCTGACTCCGTAATTCCCTGGAAAGAATACCTGATGGATTAATTAGGTTGTCAGGAGTTCATCCGCGTTCAGAGTCATTCAGCTTTGATGGCTGATAAATTATTTCAGACCTAATTTGGGGTCGCTGACCTGGTTCCCCCTGCTGCAGACCGGGGTGATTGAACCTTCTGTAAATCTTTAACCCTCTGTTTAGTCTTTTGATCTCTTGTGGAATCATTATATATTAGCTATGTTAATGTTTTATCCACCTGCCTCTTTGATGCCTTATTTCCAGACAATTTCCTCTGTCGCTGAGGCGTACTGATGCCTGGCAAAACTTGTCCTGTGAATCATAATACTGTACAAGTTTTCCCCATCATACTCTCCCTTTTTGTGTAACAAATTCTTGTATAAGTATTGCATAATCTATATTTGTGTAGAACTCCACAGGACAATTTAGAAATATATATATATATATTTTGAGTGTTTGTGCATGTGTGTGTATGTATGTGACACTAGATTAGTCCCAGAGCGCAGAGATTAGAATCTTTCAATTTGTTGAGCAATCACATACGTTTTAAAAGAAAAGGAGACATCCAGAATAGCTCCATCTTACTACACAATGTATTTCAACAGATGTTTTAGTCACTTAGTAGGTGTGCCGATAATGTCAGTTTCTTCATATTTTGGTAAAGCTACCCCATGTAACACGACCTGAAACCTAAACTACACCAACTTCTGAACTAAATCCTTCCAAACAAACTAACCTATTCATTCTCGAAGCTTTCTTGACATGAAATCAGTCTCTTGCAGCTCTCACTCTTACGGTCTTCCATTTCTCGGTTGTATGCGCGCTTAGTCACAATTTTTTCCTGTCAACACAAACGCTACTCCTTCCTTGCCATGCGTCTGTTCACCACCACAAATGCAATGACGGTTTATAACCAGGCTCCATCCGTCCCAGTCTTTAAAAAGTAAAAAAATGTTCCAAAGAGTCTTCGGCGCAATCGAGTTTTCTTTACAGCGTATAATCAGTCACCGAAAACAGATCTATCTTTCAGTGGTCTCGGTGTAATGCTGTATGAGCCGCGGCACATGAAATCTTAACCATGGCCCGGTGGTAGTCTGTCCTCTATCGTTGCCAGAAGCACGATTATGGCTAACTTTAACCTTAAATAAAATAAAAAACTACTGAGGCTAGAGGGCTGCAATTTGGCATGTTTGATGACCGGAGGGTGGATGATCAACATGCCAATTTGCAGCCCTCTAGCCTCAGTAGTTTTTAAGATCTGGGGGCGGACAGAAAAAATGCGGACGGACAGACAAAGCCGGCACAATAGTTGTCTTTTACAGAAAACTATATCGTCAAGTCGTCTTTCCTGGAAAAAGTCGCCTATCACACATTAGTCATCTTATGCACCACATCCTCGCTCGTACAAATGCCATTTCTTATTTTTGCACCAGACGGAGTTGTGGGAATGCTATAGTTTTTCAACTTCGCTGGTAGTTCTTAATCGTAAACGGTCTTTTTCAAACACCTTAGTTGATTCCATATTGGATGAAGGAGAAATGAAAGCCCCCGTTGGGAATGGATGTTGGACCCTTTGAAAAACAGTAAAATCTTCGTTCAGAAGCTGGGAACAACTGTTACGGCACGAATTTTCAAAGTTAGGTTGTGAAAGGACGACCTTCCGAATGGTTCATTAACAAAAATATCAATATATGTAAATTGATAATATAAATAAATAATGTCTACGAGCATCGCATATTCATTTGCTTTTTTAGGGTCATGATGAGTTTATAATTTTGCTCAACATGGCTTAGTCTAAATTTAGTTATTTTCATTATTAATGATAACTAGTATTCTTGTCTAATTTCTTTCTTCTTATTGCTCGCTCATATAAGACTGTTTTATAACTAAAAACACGACACTCGTTCCAAATGATATTTGATCTAGCTTTCTGTGTTCCAGTTTTGCTCATCCTTAATAGTCAGCGTATCTCTGTAAGAGAGAAAAAATTTTGTTCCACTATATACAAGGTTAACATTTATTCGGCCAATGAAGGGGTGTCGACGAATTGTGATTCCTCTGCGCTAGACAAAAATGATAATAAATATCATTAAAATCGGACGGACACTGAACAGTGAAAGGGCCAACTGAGGAAAATAGTGACAGTTAAGGCGACTGTGTGAAAAAATAATGAATTTTAAGCGGCAACATAAGCCCATTTTAATTGTATTCATTGATACAAGTAATATCAGTAATAGATCGTCGGATACCTACAAATCATTTGGTAGTCAAGGAAAAGTTATCCATGAAAATTACAAGTCCTTACAATTGAGATCAATTCTTCTTCAGGTTACTGTTTTCATATTGAATTGGCTATCTTGCTCTCTCCCAAATTCCTCTTGTCTTTCATGAGAAAGTTTTCTTCTCTAGATTGGATTTCATATACGGTTTCATATTAATTTTTTTTCTAAAGGTCGCAGAAAAATATTGCCCAGTGGAGATGCCACCTTGGGTATATTTTTTAGCATATGGCATTGCAAAGTGTGCGGCAACAATGATGTGATTGCAGAAGTGTTTAGGGTGACTCGACTTTAGGATAACTTAAATGCCAGCATGTTCGTTATATTTAATTAATTACACTGACCGTGAATAAACAAGAAATCGGATGAAGTGTTTTTAATGATGTCAGGTTTTTGTTATGACAGATCCTATGCTAATTTGTAATTACGGCAAATCCATTTTTCATGATATATACGCCATCAGAATTTTTATTGTAACATCATACGAAAAATGTTGAGGTATTAAAAAGAAGCATCGTCTTTTCATCCTGGTTTAATGAATATTTAATCTGATACTTAAATCGCCAAGAATCTGGCTCCGGATGCAATATATGTTTTGCAGTTGCTCTTATCAGTGCGGGCACTGAAATCGGCTTTGTGTGGCACTGCAGAACTATTGCGGTATTTGCAATGGAATAAAGACATGAAGGAATCCTTTAAGAGTCTGTTGGATGTTGGCGAAACTTTTCCATAACATTTAATTTTGTTTCTGTTAGTATAGGCTCGTTGCTTTCATTTTAAAAAGAGTTCAAACGAAAGCTAGATTTTTTGTTGGAGGGGTGGTGCCCAGTTTAAATAAAATTTCATGCTGCAATAAATGTTTATATAGTGTTACATTTCTGTTTACTTTTATTTTTCCATATATTAACTTATTTACATGGTAGGCGTTTATTTCAGTAATATTTTACTTTACTCACTTTACGCATTCCTTTAACCCATTAAATTCAATACGCAGTATAGTAATTTTAAAATTCGTAATAATTCAGCTATCTCTTTAATCAGCAGACAGGAACTAGAACAAGCACTTTATTCAACTTACACACCGTTGCTTCACCGGAACATTTGGCGAATTTAGGTCTCCCTCTGAGCATATGACTTCAATTAAACTCCTAATTCTTAATTATCGCTGCAAATCTTTTAGCTGCTGCTATCAGGAGTTGGCAGAAAGACAAGGAAACAAGAAGTAAAATTCGGGTAATCTTTGTTAATGCGGTAGTGGTAAAACCATGAAAAGTCTTTTAAAATCTCAGTGTTTATCGGCAACAGGTAAAACGTTTTTTCCACGCATGTTTAGTGTGTGTGTACGTGTACGTGTGTGTGTGCTTGTGTGTTAATGAAGAAATGACTTCAGGGGCCTGGTTGTAGGCTAATGAGAATTTATTTTTACAGCTTTTTTTACCTTAAAGAGAAAACGTATAGGTAAATACGCAGAGTCAACATTTATCCATAATAGTGAATCTTTTTTAGGGATAAATGTTTAATGAATATTTTTTTTACGAGGTCGTCATTTTTGGGATATAAATGCAACTCCATATACGAAGTAATCACTACTTGATATATATACAAGGATTGCAGTAGAATTATTAAGAAATAATTACTAAATATAACAAAGAAAATTGAACTGTTCATGCCGTTAATTCAAAATCCAATAACTGGCCACGTTTTCAGTGCCTGCTCGCGTTCGGCCATTTTATTGGTGAGGATTATATCTCAAGAATATTGTGTAAATAAAGAATATAATCCATTTAATTATTGTGGATTATTTCCAGAAGTTCTAGGCACTTACAGCACCCTTAAAAACAAAAGAGTATATGCTACTTCGCTTTTTTATTTGCATTTTGACTAATTGTTAGTTTTTGGGGGGAAATCAGAGGAACCTTATCTTGTAAATCGTAGCTGGAAGGTCTTGAACGGTTTACATTCACATGTGATGATTTTATTTTGTTTTGAAGCTTCTCCGTGCAGTGAACCTTTTAGTCTGGCAGGAATATTGTAAAAAAAAATATCGTTTAAAAATTTTCCATGGAATGTACGACCGCTGATATTCAGCGTGAGCAATAACGATAATTAACAAATCAGCCGTCACCAACATCAATGTTATTGATGAAATCAACCGCTCATTAGCATGGCCACCATATGTAATTATAAACTATTTATGACCATTGTCATCACCATTGCCTCCATTATGAAATTTACCACATTATCATGGTAATGTGGCGGCCAGTGTCATCGCAAGAATTACCATTATTATCATTTTCTCAACCCACGTCATTGTAAAATGTTTTTCATTTGTCTTCAGAAGATTCGAGAAAATCAGTTAAATTTCCATTTCGACACCCAGCTTGACGCTTCCAGTTTCTATCAGATAGTTTGCCAAATTGCAAAAGATTCTCACAGAAGTTTTATTTCCCAAATGTTTACAGACGTTTCCATTCTTTCTGCTTCATTATTCTCCCATGCAAACACACACGCTCTCTCTCTCTCTCTCTCTCTCTCTCTCTCTCTCTCTCTCTCTCTCTCTCTCTCCTGAATCGTCAAATTTTTCATCGGAAGTTGGGCTTTGAATTCACAAGAAAGTTTCATGTCTTGTCAGTTGCTTTTTCTTCTTCAAGTCGACCAGATATTTACTCAGGAAACAATTTTTAATCCATTTGTTTTTCACCTTTTATCTCTCTCTCTCTCTCTCTCTCTCTCTCTCTCTCTCTCTCTCTCTCTCTCTCTCTCTCTCTCTCTCTCAAGAAGGCAACACCTTCCCTATATGAAAGTAAGTAGTGAAAAGGGGAGGTATTTAGAGCTCTGTTTGTCATCACATCTTTATTTCATTACCATACCTTGGAAAGAAACTCTCAACAGAGGAATCGCACCTAACCTGTCTTGACATTTTAAGTGAAAATATTTTAAGTTCCTCAGGCTTGTACAGAATTATTCAGTTCGTTAGGATACCATTATTCACTAATATTCTTTCGCCTTCGTGTTCCCAACAGTTGGTATTTAGGTTATTCCAACACGGTCGCTTGCTCAAAGACAACCGTAAGCATGCTTAAAAAACCAAGTAAAAAATGCGCCGAAGTTTCTTCGGCGCAAACGAGTTTTCTTTACAGCGTATAATCACTGCCACCGAAAATATATCTGTCTTTCGGTGGTCTTGGTATAATGCTGTGTGAGCCGCCGCCCATGACGCTTTAACCACGGCCCGGTGGTTGCCTGTCCTATATCGTTGCCAGAAGCACGATTGTGGCTAACTTTAACCTTAAATAAAATAAAAACTATTGAGGTCAGAGGACTGCAATTTGGCATGTTTGATGATTGGAAGGTGAATTATCAACATACCAATTTGCAGCCCTCTAGCCTCAGTAGTTTTTAATATCTGAGGGCGGACAGTAAAAGTGAGGACTGACAGACAAAGCCATCTCAATAGTTTTCTTTTACAGCAGACTAAAACGGAGTTTGAGGCCTCGTTTGGACCTCCGAACTCTCACAACACAAAAACAGAGAAAGCGCGACATTTGATGCATGTTCTTGTTTTGACATTACAAGTTTTTTTGTTTTGTACGATTTGGAAAATCAAGTAAATTCATATGCACAGAAATCTACATTTAACAATTAAAACAGATTGATATGAAATTCAATCTGGTGGGAGTATCATCACACGATTTTCCCTTTCGTAATCGTCATCACCAGAAGTAAAATGATCAGCATTATTCCCAACTCGACTTCTCGTTCCCTCTGTTTCTCTGCAGCAGCAAAATGAATGTCTTTTAAATTCAACATAGAGGACAAGTTCATTAGTGGATAAAAGAGAAGGGAAGAGGGACGGAAAGAGTGAGAGATCAAAAGAGGAGGAATGAGACAGAGAAGAAATGAAAAACGAAAGTAAAGTCACTGAAATATCAGTGAAGATCATAGATGGGAAGATAAACAGAACCACTCGAAGATGGACCAAAGCAAAAGTGGGGAAAATAAATGTTTCTTTCATTGTTTTGGGAGAGAGAGAGAGAGAGAGAATTTCACTCTAGAATATGCATGCATTTTTTACACTGCTTTCCATGCTAATTGTAGTTTCATGAACTTTTTCTTTCCTTTTCAGATTTTTATTTCGTCAAAAAGCAAACAATACAAGTAAAATGTAAGTTTTGTTTATTGACGCTCAGATTATTTTAAAAGCATCTGTGTAAGAAAAGAAATGCAGAACGAAGTTTGAAGGTAACAGAGCTCTTTTGCTTGAGGTCAGTGACTAGAGAGACGCCCAACAATAAAATCAAAATCCCACACCTGGACGTTGACACTTGGAAACTCTAACCCTTTTGCTTTTACCTACCCAAATATCTTAGCCAAATCCCTAATTAACGTCAAACAAAAGCCAGTCCCCAAAGACACAGGCGTATACGAAATCCCTTGCCTCGACTGTGGCCAATCCTACATTGGTTTTACTGGTAAATCAATCCCCCAGAGCAATTGTCAATTGATATTCTTGAATATCCAGCCTACTTATGATGATCCGTGCTTGGTGGTAAATACAATGTGTCCACAGTTCAAATTACTGGCCCGTAATGAGTAAGCACAAACAAGGAATATACGCATATTCTCTAAGTACCCATCACACAACACTGCAGGTGTGAATTTAATTTCCACCAAAATCATAGGTTTTGAATGGTGATCAAATATAATTTTTAAAAAAGAATTTATGCGACGTTGCTGCCCTGGAATAACGTTCAAATGTGTTCTTATAGAATTTAAAAGTCACGATAAGTGTATATTATCAGATAAATGTAAAAAAAAAAGTAACGAGGATTAACTTATTTTGTCTCATCACTCTTCAGAAATCGGTACTTGAAACGGGCAAAGGAGTTACGAGCTCTCATGCAAACACATATGGAGAGAGAGAGAGAGAGAGAGAGAGAGAGAGAGAGAGAATGGGGGGATTTTATCTCTTCGCGTATTTGCATTCAAGATTTACTTTGTTCGTGCTTGCTTTTATATTTAAGGCCACACATGTGCTGGCCGAGTCTGGCCTTTGCGGAGACTTCTTTTGTTTGCTTGCACGGTCTTGCGTGCCTGCAGTTGCATACTTTTGCATGCAGCTATGACATGATCATTACTTGTTTTTGTCTCATCTGTATTATTTGCTTCCGGGCTTTTGTTGTGTACTACGCTGTGCGTTTACAGTGGTTTAGCGTATATTAATGAAAAAAATACTCTGTTTTCGTCTTGAGAATAAGATAAAAAGTCCTATTCATTGGTGCTTGAAATTAATTGCATATTATAACTAAATGGTTACCGGGTATTTCCGGTTTATATCTTCTCTCTCTCTCTCTCTCTCTCTCTCTCTCTCTCTCTCTCTCTCTCTCCACCGCAAAGTAAATATATAATGCAGTTCACCTTACTATTTTTTATCAGTTTTATTTAGAATTTCCAGTAATTAATAAATGTGCGATGGAATGAATTTACTGTGTAATTACATCATAAAGACAGTTGCAAGTGAGCTATGTGGAAGTTGAAAATGGCGGACTCTTTCCCAGATTAATTTTTTTTTTACCAGAAGTGAATAATATATAATAATGATAACACTAGTCATAATGATTTTATTATTATTAAAATTTTTATCATGATATTTTCTTACATAAACGAATTGTATAGTTTTCCAAGAGCTTTCTGTTATGATAAATTATTTATTCTCGTGCAGATATTTTAGTAAGTCTTAGTTCAGCTTATTGAAGTAATGTGGCCTTTACCTTTCATGCTCACTCGCAGATGATCCCATAAATATTTCAAATATTATGGTCCTTCGTACTTTATGGTCGTTCGGCGTGCATTTCCAGTGACATCATTCTAACGGGACTTGTAAGGGGGGCATGAATCTTCGTTCCCAGGTAGGATTCCAGCATGAGAAGTTGTGTTGTGGATGCTGCGTTGTGATAATATATTTTGATAGTTAAAGCTTGATATCAAATACATTTGTGATATATAAATCATAAAAGTCGAGGTAGTTTAGTTTTATTTGTTCTTGTTTTCGTGCTCTTCACAAGAGAGAGAGAGGAAGGAGTCTTGTTTTGCTTATAAATTTTTCATATATAGTTCTAAAGGCCTTTCCAATATGGCATTTTTAGAGAGAGAGAGAGAGAGAGAGAGAGAGAGAGAGAGAGAGAGAGAGAGAGAGAGAGAGAGAGTTCTGTTTGAAAATGAGGTTATTTAGCATACCTTTAAAATATAAGTATTATTAAAGTTATTCTTTGGCTTGGGCTATTGCATTTCACGCGGCTTGGGATTAAAGTCGACCAGATATATTCTGTTCTTTACATTCTCTGATTTATGCTCCTGACTTTGTTCAAGTGTGCAAAAACTATTTCTCTTGCACAAACGTAAAATACTTAAGTGAAGATTTTAATTTCCCTCTATTCAACCAAACTACTTTCCCCCGTTTTTGGAGACAGCCCAGTTGGGATTTGAATAATCATATAAGAATTTTTCCTCGTGCGTTGTCTAGCTGTTTACAATTCATGGTATTCAGATCCAATTTTATGTTGAGACGAACCGCAATGGAGTTTGTATATGACCACTTTGTGTGATGTGTAAGTGTATGTATGTATGTATGTATGTGCGTGCGTATGTATGTGTGTGTGTGTGTGTGTGTGTGTAATCTTACTGGATTGCATATGGTGGTGGGTGACTCTCATAGAAGTAGATGGTACTAACATATAACAGAATGAGAAAGCATCCACACAAGGTTCCAAGCGTCCCAAAGAAAATGAGGTACAGTGATGAGGTACAGTTCCTCTTGGGTGTTTGGAATTTTGGTCGCCGTGCTGCTGGTTAATGACATGTTATCTAATTTCCTGCAAATGATCGAATAGCGATCAGTATTTATAGCACAATGAAAACATTGTAGACAGGTCTGCATTTTCCAATTGCAAATATTTAAGTTGTCGTTAACCATGGCAGTCATTTTGTGATACTTTAGTATTAAATCAAGCGGTTACGGTTCACCCGAGAACACCCGCAGGTGTTTTCGAGTAATCAGACCCCCATCCGTGATCTCATCTTGAAATATTGTCAGTAGGAAGTTCATTTTGATTTTAAAGCAACTTACTCGTGTCAGAACATCTTGCGAATATAGGAAAAGACAACCTCCTTTCAATGCCACAAAGTCTTTTTGTCCCTTTAGATATAGGCAATGTAATGATCACACATTTCA
Source organism: Macrobrachium rosenbergii (assembly GCF_040412425.1). NCBI lineage: Eukaryota > Metazoa > Arthropoda > Malacostraca > Decapoda > Palaemonidae > Macrobrachium > Macrobrachium rosenbergii. The sequence continues at coordinate 67,841,172 of NC_089744.1, read as the reverse complement.
AGTGTCCTTAATGAAAACCATATTTGGGATGATATTACTGTTTCCCTTGTGTGGCAGGACTGATTCCTCGTAATTCATCCAGACAATGAGGCTGCCATTGCCTCCCCTCTAGGCTTTATTGGATTTTCGGATTCTTTTCTAAAGGCACCGGGTAGGAATTACTTTCCTCGAGAGATGTGAACGAGCGCCCTCTCATGTGATAGGAAAACATTTGGCCTCTCAGGTAATCATCTACGTATAATGTGTCAGTCCACTTAGAGAGAGAGAGAGAGAGAGAGAGAGAGAGAGAGAGAGAGAGAGAGAGAGAGAGAGAGAGAGAGAGAGAGAGAGAGTCCTGTTTGAATTCAAGTTGTTCAGCATATTTTGAAACAAGTGTCAAGCAGTTATTCTCTGACTCAAATTTTACGTAGAATTTGTTTTAAAGTTGACCAGATATATTCTGGTATTTACATACTCCTGAACTTGTGATAGTACACTGTGATAGTTAAAGCATGTCCAAAAAATCGAGGTAGGCTGGTTATATATTTTCTCATTTTTCGTACTCTTCACAAGAGAGAGAATGAGGGGTCTTGTTTTGCTTAGAAAATTTCTCATGTACAATGCTGTTGGCCTTTGGAATTTAATTTGGCTTCTATGTTTTAAGAGAGAGAGAGAGAGAGAGAGAGAGAGAGAGAGAGAGAGAGAGAGAGAGAGAGAGAGAGAGAGAGAGAGAGACTCAGTTCCATTACAAAAGTGACGAAACACCTGAAGCTAGTGGCAAAACAAAAACCATAATAATGACAGACATCGTGGCCCACCTAAAATATATCATATATCTGTGACCAAAGAAATTCCCATCCACTAATATGTACTTACAATCAAGGCGTTCTATCTGAACTTTTCGGAATAGATAAAAAAATGGAGACATAATTAATTCTTGCAATGCACTATGCGTCAATCCACATAGTGACGCATAATTAACTCATGCAATGCACTATGCGTCAATCCACATAGTGACGCTTTCTTCCCTTCTTCATATGCATGCAGGTTCTTTCCAAGTACCTGTGTTCCTTTAATTTGATAATTTTCATTTTTATAAAAAGAACGTTATAGTTTGTTTCGGAGATAAAATTACTATAATTTACCCTTATACTCACGGTTTGCTGAACTATATAAGCTCGTATAGCAGACTTTTCCTTCGGCATCATTATCAGAATTCTCATTCCGTCTAGGGAAATACACTCTCACGCAAATATAAATAAATAAATATGTTAATAAATTAATAAATAAGCGAGAAGACTCTAGTATGTTGCAAGAGAATAATTACTCTTTGCAGAAGAACTGAGTCATGCCAGAGAATTGCGAGACCGGTTAATTTACTGTTTGCCTCTTTTTTTATTTAATCCGAAAGAGTTAAAAACGAACTTCTTGACTGAAAGGAGAGATTCATGGATGGAAATTTCCTTTGTCACGGGCATATGTTATTCTGTAGGATAGTCCAAGTTGTCCGTCATTGTTATGCCTTTCAAGTGTTTCTTCACATTCTGGTGGAACAGCTCTCTCTCTCTCTCTCTCTCTCTCTCTCTCTCTCTCTCTCTCTCTCTCTCTCTCTCTCACCAGTCTTCCTTGGCGTTCTTATACATCCTCTTTATCTCCCTCATCTTGCTTCATATTCTTAAATACGTAATAATCTCACCCTCATCATCATCATAATTTCACTGCCCTTATTTACGTAGAAAGCAACGCGAAGCGCTTGCTGTAACTTGGAAAGCTCGAAATTAACCGCTTGTTTCAGGTTGCTTCTCTTCTCTTAATTAATTCATTCCTCCTTGTACAACTTTGAAGAAATAAAAAAAAAATACTGAAGAAATTAAAAAATACTGTGTCCACGTAAACTACAAAGAAATACATTTTATTATGTTCTTGAAGTCATGCCATGTTTATTTTTCTGTAATAGTAGTGTTTTCATTTCTCAGAAGTATTTATGTTAAGACTTTGTTATCGTTACACTCTACCCCTACTTCGGTATATAAGATTCATTTATTTCTATTTCATTCTCAGTTAGATTGCTAAGACAATCGAAACAAATTTAGGTAAAAAAAGATAATGCATTTTCTGGGTCGTTTATTACCGAGGAGTATATTTATGTTGACGCTTCGATGAATAAAACACAGTATGTTCGTAGGAAAGTCATGCAAATGGTAAACGGTGCCCTTGACCCAAGATAATTTGGGAGAATGTTGGTGTATATGTGTATACGTGCTCCTAGTACCTTTACATACCTCATTGTTTAGTCAGTCAGATATATATTGATATGATATACAGAATACTGTATGGATGCGTTTACCGCTTTCATTTCCATATTTATTTTTGAATGCCCTCCCATCGACCCATGATCTTCAGTGTTATTTTTTTTTAAGATGAATGTTTTGATTCAATTCATGGCTATCTCAAAGATCTAGTTAGTTCTTGGGACACAGACTAACTCAGTTATCAATACCCAGTCAAACCAAATATCCTTTTATTAATATATTTGCTACATCATAGCACCATTAGCCTATATTCACCCACGGTCATAAACGTATTTACTCTTAGTATATGATTACAGAATTTCTCCGTAATATTTCGGTTTCGTGCTGTTGATTACCTTATTAAATTTTTTTCCATTAATTTTGTCTCTGTATTATTGGCCTGTACTCAACCAAATGGCTTTCAGCAATTACATGTTTAACAGAGGTCTTTTCAGTTGTTGGAAATTGTATATTTTTGTTCGCGCTAACTAAATATTAAAAGAAATAACAATTTAACAATCGACATTTTTCTCCGTGATCTGCTTACTTTTAATTGGTGCTGCTTTCTTTTTCGGACGTCGTATTGCATTGTATCATTTATCTTGCTAATGCCCGGACGTATGACAATTATATCACTCGATTGATAGTTTGCAACATTTGCTACATAAGTGCAGTTTGTCATGTCTCATCTCTTTGTTCCTCTGTATCTGTGAAGATCACTTATGAACAAATTTCATCCATTAATTTCTGCCTTTTTAATGCGTGTTGAAGCACTTCCTTTGATGTTAACCGGCTCATAAAGACTAATTGTAACCATTTCTCTAATAGTTGATTATCATTCAGATATCTAATTTACTGGAACTCCCGCCTCTTCCTCTGTCTTTTGAGTCTCTTTCCCTTGGCTCCTTCTTCCTTTCTGCAATTTCCCCCCTTCATCTTATACGTTGTAAATCTTAATTCATTTGCTTGTCAGGAGTTGAATGCATTCATGCAGTTCCTACATCTTCACCACAGAGAACCTAGCTCCTCTCCGTCCTTTCTCACGCGAATTCTTTATAAGAGTAAGAGTAAGAGAGAGAGAGAGAGAGAGAGAGAGAGAGAGAGAGAGAGAGAGAGAGAGAGAGAAAATAACCACTTACACGAGAGAGTAAAAACCTCGTACATTTTAGCCACTAGACGCAGGAGGGCATTTCATTTAATCTTCTCTTCCGCCTTCTTTTCTGGGTTCAGAATCTTCCAGTTGTTTGGCCTTCAAGTGCATTCTCTTGCATGGCTATTTTACAACAGTTTAACAGTTGCGTTGTAATTAAAAGAACCTTCC
>NC_089744.1:67817581-67832581 GCF_040412425.1 Macrobrachium rosenbergii | reverse complement strand
TCACTCTCTCTAGAAGAGGGACAAGGTTTATACTGGAAAATTAAATAAAATAAAATGCAAACACACACATAAATATATATATATATATATATATATATATATATATATATATATATATATATATATATATATATACACATATATATATATATATATATATATATATATATATATATATATATATATAGATATAGATATAGATATAGATATAGATATAGATATAGATATAAGCAAAAGCCACAGTAGAATAACGGTCAGAAGATCTGTACCAAGCGCTTTCGCGTTTATTTACGCATCGTCGAGACGCAACGATGCGTGAATAATTGCGGAAGCGCTTGATACGGATCTTCTGACGTATTTTCCTGTGGATCTTGCTTATACTAAATCCCATGCATATCCTGTCTTTTTGAGCATATACATACACACACATATATACATACATATATTTATATATTATTTGTGTGTCTGATTGTATATATATATATATATATATATATATATATATATATATATATATATATATATATATAATATATATATATATATATATAAACGTGCAGAGTTCATAGTTCATAAATATCACATAGTACTTTTATAATACATGCAATTAATCTTAGGCACAACAGAAAGCCTTTCTTCTATTTTTAGGTAAACAGAGGATTCCAGGAATACTCTTAAGCATTGTAATTGCACAGGGTAGTACATAATATAAACGAGGGTACAAATGCAGAAGAGGCAAACACAGGGTAATGAATATGCGATAACTGCATGCAAATGCATGCAACTGCATGGACGCGCCAGCGTATATGCAGGCAAAGTAGTCTCAACACAGCAGCCACATTCGTAGCGTGAAACACAAAAGCAAACACGAACAGTGAAAGCAAATCTGGAATGCAAATGCCTGAGGAAGAAGAGATTTTTTTAAAGTTTATAATTTCTTGGTGTGTGTGTTTGTATGAATAATATTATCTCTCTTGCTTGATCAATGCAAGGATTTCCTAGAAGTGGGATTCTTTAAAATGTGTTCATTGCATTATTGTTTTTTTGACTTGTATTTCATATATACAGTGCATATCCTATATTTTTGGTTTTGGCGTATATAATGTCTTCAGTGGAAGGTCAAAAGCATCGCATTGGCTTTTTTGAGATACATTGATGATAACAGTTTTCGTGAACTTCGTAAGAATTTTGTGTTGTCTTTCCAGGTTGCATCCTGAAATAAAAAAAGATTGACTAAATCTTTTATTGTCGTGATTAAAAATGAAGTCATAAAATCTTCAAAATAATAAGGAAAAGAATGAAAACAAAAAATGGTTTATCCTATATCCTGCCACTCATTAATAGGAACCTATCAACAGTGATTAGAATCCAGGAATCATCCTGCTGACTCAAATGGCCCTTTATTAATCATACCTTTGTACTTGACTTTTATCCAACGAGTTCGTATCTTTTATGGTCATTGGATACTAATTAACGTTTATAGTCCTAGGAAAGTGAAAAAGTGGTGAGCAGTGCCTGAATGCAAGCTTTGAAGCTTATGGTAAGCGAGACACACTCACACCACACATAAACACACGCACACACAAACACACACACGCATATATATGTGTGTGTGTGAGTTTCATAATTTTACAGTTTTATCCTATTCCCTCCTAACTCAGATCAAGGCTTATGTTTTTGAAAAATACAAATTTTTACATACACCATAACATTGCTTTATACGCTTTTAAAACAGCATTCACCCTCCCTTTTTGGTATCAGTATCTTAAAACAATAAATAAATAACAGAAAGAAAGTGAAATGTGCTTGTAATTACAGTTCACTAGAACAGCATTGAAAAGAAATACAGTCAGTTTTACAATATAAAGTGCTCACTCTCTCTCTCTCTCTCTCTCTCTCTCCCAACAATCAAATAACACTTTGTCTCATTGCATTTTCAAGACAATCTCTTTTTCTTTACGTTTGAAATTTCGGTGGACATTTTTCATTTCTTCATCCATGTTCCATTATCCGTCTTTTGATGTCTCACTCTTTCCATCCCTCCTCGTTTTTTTTTTTTTTTTTGGTAGCCACTAATGAACTTGTCCTCTTTGCTGAATAAGATATTTAAAAGGAAAGACTTGTGGATAATGCTAAATGCTGTCAAATCTGTACAGTTATTTTTTAGAATGTTTAAACAACTTTATTACACAAACGTAGATTATATATATGTATATTTTTACATTCTGAGGCCGGTTGGAAAAATGGAACTGATTATTTTAATTAACTGCCTTGAAAACCAACACAAAGCATTCAGAATGTAAGCGATAAATGGAATGAATAAATTTGACTTACCTTGAATCACATCTAAGCAAACAGAGAATTGTAAGTCGCCATGGGAAAATTTAACCAGTTATTTAATTTAAAATGAATTTATTTACAAATGAAGCAGTCAGGAAATTAATATGAAGGAACTGACTGAGTAGCAAGCAAACACATACAGTGTGCAATAAAATTAGACAATGTGTAGCAAATTGCTGAATCTGGAAAGGCTACAGCCCTGAAATAGTTTAACACGCAAATGAATGTGAAGGTTGCTACTGGTTACATGATTTTTTTTGGTAACGCAACTTGTTTCATCAAGGAGGGAACTGTCCAGTGTCCCGGACTGCTAATCAGAAGACTTTGCACATGGCAAGATGGCAGTTAAAAGTCTATGCTATTTTTTGTTCACAAGGCATGGAACAGACTGCCCAAGGTGCTGGATAACAGGTTCTGGAAGAGCATTCCAGGTTAGCATTCAAAACCAATGACTTTCTCTCACATGAACTTAATTATGCATGATGGAGGAATTGATCAATTAGATTTAATTAGCCCATGATAATACTATGGTGGGAGCAATCTAATTATTATTGAATTAATTTACTTTGAGCTTGTGACAAGTCATGGGGACAAAGGGGCTGATAGGTCTGATTTGACAAGGGGGCTTTGTTTAGGAGAATGAAAAGTTGGAAATATTGAAAATTTGTTTTCTTGTTTTGGGCACAGGTCATCGGCGATCTGAACGCAGTCACAGCCAGCAAAAGGTCGTAGGGAAAATTGGTCTTATAGGTAAGTTCCTAAGGGTCAGTATAACAGCCCACTAACAGCCCTGATTGGCCCCTTTGTTCCTAACGGCTATCTAATAACCTCCCAGCATCAGATGATGCGGTGGCTAAGAGGACGCTATGTTTTCCCCCAAATCAGGTGATATTGGGGTAGGACTACATAAGGTCACCCCACTTTCATAGTGTCTCCTCCAGCTACCATTAAATTTGAATTTCTGTCTATTGGGCTAAAGGGATAAATGGAATATACATATAAGAATATATATATATATATATATATATATATATATATATATATATATATATATGTTAATGACCCTATCCCTAGATCAAATAGGGTCATATTCTATTGCTGCATCTGTTTTAAGAACAGCGTCATCATCTTACTTTCTTAAGATTCTCTGGTAGCAATGGCCCATCTTGGGTCAGCAAATTCCTTCTCCCTCATTGACTCCTCTCACTGAACCTATTCTTAAGCAAGGGCCTACTGGAATTGAACACTGATATACAAAACTAGACTTTATTTGCAAATTTAACGAAAGTAATTCAGCAAAAACTATGATCATGAAATGGAGTGCATTCCACCCCCTATAAATGGAAATCATCACTATAGGAAATTCTGATTCGCAAATATTCGGATTAATGAATCTAGACCAACCAATACTAGTGACTAACACCCTGGTCACCAAACAAAATAAAAAGGTCATATTTATTCTAGACCACAATAAATGTCATATTGTATGTAAAAGAATAAACACCACTTCCAAAATATTCGTCCTCACAAGACAAACCCAGAATTCCTGCAGATAAGATATTTTCACGTTGGTGGTTCTTAAACATTTTGCCACAAACAAATCAGACCCAGTCACAAAATGAAGTTCCCCCGTGAGCGTCTGTCCCTCTGATAATATGCCATTAGAGAGTGCCACACACATACACACTCACGCTGTCTTCATCCACTTAAATCCTGATCGTGGTCGGGAAAGCACAAATGCATGCGTCTGATACCTCTCTGTATCTAACCGTGTAAACCTCCAACGTCGACAGCAGATGTGTTTCTGACAGGCCAGCGCATAGTTCGTCACTGACCTAATATATATACAGGGTGTTTCGAAATTAGAGCCCCCACCCCTACAGCATAAACTAAAATTGATATGGACAAAAACAAAAGTAATTCAGAACAGGTATTTATTTAAGTTTCTCTCTGGGTATTTAACATTTTGTGTGGCCTCCATCTGCCTGTACCACATCCTGCATTCTTGAGGGGTATGATTTCAGCAAATTGCAAAAAAAGCTGAGACTCAAACTCCATTTCCCTGAGCACTTTGGTCACCTCTCTTCGCAGGTCTTCGAGGCTTGGTATATACCATCATAGTTCACTGTGCGCACTTCAGCACGATCCTTTAAGATACTACCAATGTTTTCACACACATTAAGGTCAGGGGAGCTACATGGAAATTCACTTGAAAAGAAGAAATCGATACCGGTGTTTCGAAGCAGCTCCTGTGTCCGAAGAGCCTTGAAACATGGTACCTTATCATGCAAAAATGTGACTTCTTCAACAGATAACACATTTTCAGAATCTTTGAGGAGAGGTAATACTCCACCAATAAGCACAGTTTCTCTGAAGTATTCGCCATTCCATGATTGTCCTTTTTCTTTGATGATCCACATTCACCGTTTGGCTGTGAAACAGAGAAAAATTCCCAAACATTCAGGAAATTTCACAACTTGGCGATAGTGTATGTCATCACTGATATCATCCAACTTTGCAGCCCAAATGATGTCATTTTTATGATTTGGCTTCCTGACTGTGTAAATGAAGAATTCATCTGATGCGGCAAAATGGAGAAAGTCAGCTTCATCCCAATCTTTAAGAAATGAACCACAAAACCATGCATGGTCTTCTCTCTGTTGCTGAGTGATGTTGGGCTTGCTGATAACATGAAATGGCTTGATACCAGATTTTTTCAACTCACGATATACAACACTATAACGTCTCTTCTATCACCTTTTTGTTTCTAGTTCAAGCGCCAATTTACGTAAAGACTTTCTTGGTGTACCCACTGCCTCAGCTATGATGTCTTTTGACTCCTGAGAAAGGACTTCAGGCCTTCCAAGATTCTCACACTTTTCGCGATGACAGTCGTGTGGATTTTTGTTCCAGTTTCTTTTAACAAAGGATTCATCTCTTTTAATGTATATAGCTATCCAGGAACGTGAAATGAAGGATGTGCCAGCATCCCTGGCTTCTCTGAAGGTTATAGCCTGGATTCGGTCAATCCATCTGATTTCCTCCGAGTCATTAGCCATGGCTGTATCTAACTCTGTCACTCAGTCTGAAAATACAAGAAATGTAAAATGAAAATAGCTTAATAGAAACTTAAAATAATGTACTTGGAGATAGGCTATAGCAGAAAACTTCATAACTTTCCATTTGTTCTGTGGGAGGAGGGCTCTAATTTCGAAACACCCAGTATATAATATATACTAGCTGACCAACCTGGCACTCTCCAGGAAAACTTTGAAGAACTCAGAAAAATTGTCCTTCATCTCCTTTGTATTGTTTTGTCGTGTAAAGTATGTGTACATTAATTGAAAATGCTTTTCTCTCCTGTGCATAATTCTATGTTGAATTCATTGCTAAACATGATTTATACATATATACATATATATCTGGACACATATCTGATTAAAATGGTGAGAGAGAGAGAGAGAGAATGATTGAATTTCAGTGGCAAATATTCTTGAGTTTTTTCTAGTATGACTTGATGTCTAACCCTATTCATAAAGGAAATTTATAAATGAGAGAGAGAGAGAGAGAGAGAGAGAGAGAGAGAGAGAGAGAGAGAGAGAGAGAGAGAGAGAGAGAGCAAGAAATTGCTAGCATGAATTTGTTTACAGTAGTTGAAAACCTCATAGATAGATTACGCTCCAAATTATTTGAGTGATGCTGTAAGAGAGAGAGAGAGAGAGAGAGAGAGAGATTGGTGGAGGTGGTTACTGGATGTTGAAATTTTTGGTGTGCTTGGTACTGGTGTCGCCAGACTACTCAATAATTAATGTCAGACCTATTTAAACCGACTTCGTGACGAAATGTCACCGTAACATCACGAAGCAGCTGCTGTAGCGAATTTTGAAGGTAAAAACGAAGAAGAAACGAACGGATTGATGAAATTCACATTTGAATGAATAACAAAAAAGAAATACTGTATATCTTGCACTTCGGACTTAGCCAGCAGCTACTACGCATGCACGGTTATAGGTTTTCAATGTTGATTGTATCGAGGTAATTAACAGTTATATTAATAATTATCATAAATTGTGATTAGAACTCACGTAAATCCTGATGATAAAAAATTGATGTTATGGGGATTTATTGTTGCAGGTTAATCATACGTCTGACAACGCCTGGAAGAAAACCTTGAGCTATCAAGTGAAAAATTACCATTAACTCATAAAGCACTTGAAGGAAAACCTGATGGAATTGGTAAAAACGAAAATTTCATTCAATTTGTCTATGTTTGATGTCTGTCACAGGGGTAGAGGTTTGATTTTGAGATATAACCCTCCTGGGGTCACACAGGGGCTGCGTGCCAAATTTTGTCTTGGTTTGTCAAGCGGTTCGGTTCTATAGTGGACAAACATAAAACATTCTATAGTGGACAAACATACAAACATTAAATTATATATATATATATATATATATATATATATATATATATATATATATATATATATATATATATATATATATATATATATATATATATATATATATATATATATATATATATATATATATATGTATATATATATATTATATATATTTTCCAGGCTTTCGTATTGCTTGAAATAGCTATTAAAATAAGTAGTATTTGCGTATAAAAGATAAAAGATATATACATTACATGCTTATTTACACCATATTAGCAGTTAAAAAACAGAACAAAGGAAAACACCAAAAGCAGAGGCAAGAAGCACAAAACACCTACCCACAATGGTAGCGTAAAGCAGACTGACAAGAAATGCCGAACAGGAGGGGGGGAGAGAGGGTGAGGGAGCACAGACAGAGGCAAAAAAACAAGAGCAAACTAAGCTATGAAGAGTTGGGTTGATGCTGACTGGTGATTAGGGTAGGGACAGTCAATTTGATCATTATAAATGGACTGAAAACAGAATGACTTTTCATAGCTCCATTATGTCTACTGTCTGAGCGCCTGCTCCTGCCTTCGAATATATATATATATATATATATATATATATATATATATATATATATATATATATATATATATATATATATATATATATATAATTGTGTGTGTGCGTGTGTATGTGTATGTATGTATGTGAGAATGGAGAGGAAGATCGAGAGCGTACTGCTGGTGAGCCTATTAGTTCAGGTGTATAAAGCGACTAGTAATGTTTTTATTTAATATAGATAGAATGTAGACTATCGTATATATATATATATATATATATATATATACACTATTACACGGCTTAAAATTTGCATTTCAGGGAATAATTTGTCAGTGGTGAATTGAAAGAAGATATTTTAAAAGTAAATATCTGGTCGAAATGAAGAGGAAAACGACGGGTAACGACAACACATGAAACATTCTCGTGAACTTCAAAACGAAAGATCTGACAAAAATTTTGCAATCCTTGGAAAGAGTCAGTTCGAGAGAGAGAGAGAGAGAGAGAGAGAGAGAGAGAGAGAGAGAGAGAGAGAGAGGGTGATTCTTTGTGAGGAAGAATATGAAGAGGAAAGAAAGGAAATGTTTGTAAACATTTCTGGGAAGTAAAACTTTTATGTCAGTTCCCTCTTTACAGGGAGAATCAAGAAAGGAATTATAAATAAAAAATTTGCAACACTTTCACTTTTCACCTCTTGGTAAGCACTGGACATTTTATGATGAATGTGCTTGGGAAGTTGATAATGATAATGATTATTATTATAACGATTATTTTTATGGTCCCCATGAAAATTTACCATTGGTAACATTATGGTCATAAATATTTCGTGGCTTCATTTGAAACACGATAGAAAGTGGTTTATTTTAATGATTGTGATGATCAGCTGAATCCATGTATTCGTGTAGCATTAAACAGTGTATGATTGAACGACACAGGAAAAAAAAAGATCATGTACTTATGAACGTAAATAGAGTTCAAGAATATTTAGTTGATCTCCCCACCCCCTACTTTCACCCTCACCAAAAAAAAAACGTTAATTTCAATTTCAGTTTATATATGTAGCTAACCAGTAAAAAACAAATTTTACTTATTAGTTTCTAAATAAAGCAATAAGTCCTGAATATTGAGAATATCAAAATAAAAAAGAACAGATAAGCAAAGAGACACTTGGAAGGAGGAAGACAAGGTTATCAATAATAATCTACGTGTTGGAGGCTTCTGAAGACAGTCCTTAAATATTTGAAGGATTATTTTTTCTCCATTATGGTAGTCTGAGTTATAGGATTATTTTTTCCCTGTTATATAAACCCAGTTCAAATACTGGGTTTTTTATGTAATGTATTTCATCATTATATCGCTTTCTTTGCTGTATTTCACAGGTTTTTAACTTTAAACATTTTGTAAATAACCTCACATTTATTAATTGGTGATTATCCAGCACATGGGATGTTTTTACTGTGTTATGCTAATAGAATTTAGCTCTGTTACAATTATACATTCAACGTTTAACTCTGTAATTGAATATGATAAAGTGTAATTATCATTGCGCTGAAAAAGTTTTGTTCTGTATTTAATAAGGAGATTAATGAAAAACTTTCTCTCATTGCGTTATAATTAGAAGCCCGAGGACAATATTGAATTCAAAGAAAGTGCGGATTTTTTCAAGGTTTTCCATTAAATGCAGTTATTTTTAAACAACTTTTCTATTATTTTGTTTACCCTGACGTATTAACAAAAATATTTAATAGAATTTTGTAGTCATACAATGGCCTTATGGACTTGATAACACGTGTTCGCAACAAGTGCACCGTTGTCAGGTGTAGGTGAGGAGTACTAGTTAAATTATAAGCATACCAACTGAAGAACGGCCAATGTCGACATGAATGGGGAAGAAGGTGCATGTAAATCAGAATAAAATTCAGTATTGTTCTATGTATTTTTATTAAACAGATGTTTTAATGGATTGATTAGTTTAGTGATCAAGGAAAACAGGTGGTTATATGAACAGCCTTCGCTAAAAGTACGTAAATGAATTTTATTTGATGAAAGTAATTCTTCTCTTTGCTTATTATTATTTGAGTAATAACTAATTTTCAATTAGAAGTCTGTTGGAGAGAATCAAAATTAAATATTAAGGAATCGTCTCGTCAGCCTGCAGAAAAATTCTTTAAAATTTAGTCATAACTTCTTTCTATTGTAAATACTGCAATGGTTCTGCAGTGCCAAACAATGCCGGTCCCGGAGCCCTTATGCTGATATTGGCAACTGCATATTATGTATTGCTTTTTGGCGCCAGATTCTTGGTTTATTTAAGTTTCAGAGTAAATCGTCATCGTGCTGTAATATAAAGATAATCTTTGGTCTCAATACTTTTATGTCTTTTCATTCATGTGATGTCCCAACAAAAATTTGGATAGAGTTTATCAGAAAAAATGACATAATAGCAATTCTGCATTACCAAGAGATTGCTCACATAGCAGTTTATTCGTTCTGTTGTTTATTCATAGCTGTTGTAATTAATAAATAAACAAAAGCAACATGTTGGGACTTGAAATATCCTGAAGTTGAGCCAACCAAAGTATTTCGTTTGGCGTCAAAGCAAGTTGCAAAGACGCATTGTATAAGGCTGCACGCCCTTTTGAGTGGAGACTTTGGTATCTTGACTGAGCAACAGTTTCACGGAACTCTTAAGTGAAACTTCTTGCTGGAAATTTTATATACGATCCATTATGGAGAAAGAGCACTTTCTGATGAAGGGGAAGAGGAATTAAAGAGACAGGAAAGGATGTCCAAGGTTAGGAAAACTTTGATGTTTTGAGGATAAATAAGAACAAGAAAGTTAAAAAAAAAAATGAGACCATTTGACGTTGAAAGGAAGAGTAAGAAGAAATATAAAAACTGTTAGCTAGTTTTGATTTATACTTTTTCACTACCAAATAAATAGTAAGTTACATATAGTCTACCTGTGGATTTTTCTTTAGTATATAACATGTTTATGGTGGCCCTCAGAGTTCACAAAATTTTTATGCGGTCGCTTTGAGGTGAACGCTTTCCATCAGAGGAGCCATTTCACCACTATGGGGTCAATTTCCGAACCTAAAAGTAGCTATTTCACGGCTATGGGGTCACTGTCTGGTTTTTATTGGTTGTCTTATTGTAATTTTTGTTCAGTGGAGAGAAAGGTCTTTGGAAGAAATCCTTCATTGGTCGAAGAGAATATTTCGGTGATGATGGTAAGATAAAATAGTTTTTTCATGAATAATTCATTATAGGAGAGGATTAATCATGATATTTTAAATGCACATGGTTACTTAGCTAAATACCTTTTGAGTAAAAGCAGAATAGGGTACAATAAAAGAATCTGCTTTAATGTAAGGGGAATCCAACTTATTATGAGTAAAAGCAGAATAGGGTACAATAAAAGAATCTGCTTTAATGTAAGGGAAATCCAACTTATTATATAAAAATACAAGCTTAGCCTCGAAAAAGCATTGCATCTTTGTTGATAAAAATTCCTGACATGATGCAACAAAAAATGTAGAATGTAGAACACAAGGCATTTAATATGGAAAATTACGAAGTTTAGACTATGCTATGTAATGAATTATACTGTTGAATCATGGGGGTTATAAACTCATGAAAACTTAAAAAACAAAATTGACCTGAAATGTTTACATAAATATGTAATACAATTAGCACAATTATTGAAATAAATTTAAGGTAACTCAAAATATCATACGGGAAACGATTACTTTCTTTAATGCTCTGCAGGTATGACAAAATAGTGTGGTTAAATGAACTGAAGACAGCATTGGGATATGTAAAACTTTTACTAGCCTAGAATAATCCATTGCTCTTCACGAATAAGTAAACCATCTTTAAACGATATAGCCAGCTAACATGAAAATAAAACAAGAAATAAACGGTAAGGAAACTAAGGAATTATTAGAGATAAAATTTATAAAATGTAATATATAGAATGGAAATTACCGAAAATCAGATGGATATTGAAAATCTCAAAGCCACTGAGACTTTTTCTTGATTATTTGGGAGGTTCTTTTTATATACTGCCCCTTTTCCTTTTCCAGTATTTTCTGACTTTTCTTTCTGTGGGTTCCTGAGAGCTGGACGCCAGTCTGTTCCCTCGGCCATCAAAGATTTGTTTATTTTCCCAGTGAGTGAGTAATTGCTGGTTCTGTCTTTCACCTGGCCAGGAATACTTTCTTGTTATCTCTTATGAAGGTTTGAGGCTTTGCCGAGTCGTTTCTTTAAGTTCCCACACATTTCCTGGGCGTTTATATTAGGGTCCAAAGATTCTCGAGGTCTTTTATTTCATAATCCGAAAAGATGACTGTCTCCTCTTTTTCCTATAAAGTGGGGAGTTCGTGGGAATCAATTGAGTTTTCTCTTGTTCTTTTTAGTATCGATGCATTTCTTTGTTTGGACAACGTTACTTAAACCATTTTTTCTGTTTTTCCATTACTTTTTGTACATCGATTTTTTTTTATACTAATCTAATAAATCATCCTTTCTCATCTTCAATCGAAAATATGTATTTTAACAGCCGAGTCTTTCCCATAAGTGAAAATTGTGTTTTTTTAGGAGTCCAAAAACTTTCCTACCTTAAATCTTAGGTAATATTTAGTTCGATGTTTGGCTGCCAATATAAATTGCGAATTCCTCATACTTATCAGGGATTAGGATTATATTTTTATTCTAATGTTGAATTTTTTTATCAAGGATAGTTCTGAGTAAGGTGTTAAATATGTTTTTCCGAAAAAAGGTCTGTCGTTTAGGTTGCAAAACCTACAGAAAAAAGATTAGAGGTTAAGGAATAATTCGCATTGTGTTTACGTGGTTTCCAGTTTTTATTCTGGCCCTTGATTTGTGGACAAGAGAAGTAGACTAAACTAAAAGTGAAAAACTCTCTGTTATATTCCCTATAAAAAGAAAGTGAATTGAGAATCTGTTTTCATAACTACTAGAAGGTCAAGATACCTTCCATGGCATATATAAGATTCATGAAATTAATTTTTATTGCGGGTTGGAGGTGCAAAAGTAGGGGTTATGCCCTTAGTGGTGTTAGAGAGATGGATTAGCTGTAGACAAGGGCATGTAGAACTCTGGTATATTTTCCCAAAATGTTCTACGTTCATGTATTAATTTTTTTGTACCATTAATTAAATCGAAAAATTAGTCTTCATTGTTTTTTTTAATCTGGCCGAGAGTTCTCCAAACTATTTTGAAAAACGACATATATGCTGAAATTCCGATTAAGGACACTCGTTTGATTTTATGTATTGAAGAAATTGTTTATTTCACGAACGCGAATAGCCTTTAAAATGACTTACCGTTAGCTGTATCCACTCGGCGACTTTGACCAATTTTGCGACGAAACAGAGGAAGAGAGTGGTGGGCAAATCCAGGACAGTGGTTTAAGGACAGTAACACATGTGGAAGGTACCCTTTAGTCACCCTTTACGCAATAATAGAAATTGAAAATGTTTCCAGCAAAAGAGATGAGAGAGGAGGGGAAAGACAAGGTCTTCTCCCCAGCCTTTGGAATATAACTTTAATCGTAATATCCTTCTCTTCAGAATAACTATATTTTTATCAGTGATCGTCAGTAGTCTTAAATAGACTCAGTTTCCAAGAGAAACCTGCGTACACAGACCGCACCATCCCTTGCTATTCATGTTGTAATTGAAATGTATATTTCCCTAGAACAACCCCCTTACCACCAGAAAGATTCATAATCGGTTATTTCTAAGCGGATGAATGATGATGATTACGGGGACTTTAGCAACCTTAATATGAATGTCATGAATGGCCATACTATTCTTGGAAGCTTGTGTTATGTCAAAATATACGGTTAATATAAGAGGATCCTTCAGTTAACAGTCTCTGCTCAAAATAGATGGGTAACGAAGTGTGTTTGCACCACCTGTGAGGAAACAATACCTTGATGTTCCGTTTATTAATATTACATACCACGTTTCATTATTTTACGTAATAACGTTGGTAACCCATATTGCACATTTTACCGTTCTTAACTTAGAGTAATGGAAGTTAAAATAATACACCTGTTATGCACGAGTTGAATATTAGTGTTAGCCGTGCCTGCAAAATGTTTAAGCTCTAACATATGGAAAACTAGAAGAACGTTGAAACACATTGAACACACTAGATTTGAGCACTGTACATGTTGACTTCAGTTTTAGTTAGCTTCCACTAACATATTTGTGTTTTATTTACGTTCAGTATGTCGGTTAGCCATTACTTTATTTCTGTCCACTACATATACCGTGATTCCTCGGGTAATGATGTTAATTCGTTTAGTCCCAAGGAATAGTATCACTCGGTTAGATAATGAGCTTACGTAGCATGCCTAGCAAATGGCTATTCAGGGCGTCTGCCAGAAGCACCCTGCCTCAGACAATGTTTGCCATTTATGAATTAAAATGCAATGGGATATAGTAAGTTTTGTGCAGGCAGTTTAGCTGTGTTAGCTAATGAGCTAATGTAGGTTACTACAGGGAGCTGGAGCCTTTTTTGTTTCTTAGAAAAGGCCAGACATTTGTGATATACTGCAGCTATCGAGGCTATCTGGCATGACTAACGCTCGATAAAATTATTGGCCAAAGTCAATGTAATACATTGGGATATAGACAGTTTTTTGCCAGAAACTTTGTATTGTTTGTTATTGAGCTGATCTACCTTGGTACAGGGAGTTGCTGTTTCTTCACAGGAATTTTATCATGATGCTCTTCACGATGGATAATTATGATATGCTAAAGGAAAAAGAAAAAGTAATTGTTTACAGATAAACTGATGCAACGCCCAGAATGGTCATCACGTTGTTGAAACTAATACCAAGGCAGAGAGAGAGAGAGAGAGAGAGAGAGAGAGAGAGAGAGAGAGAGAGAGAGAGAGAATGGCTGCTAATAGTTTGATTTCTAGTTTCATGCAAGTGATTCATTAGTCGTACAGTCCCCTTTCTGGACTTCTGGTAAATAAAGGCATGGCGTTACGTATATTTTTATGAATGAAATTATATATTGGTCAATATGTTACAGCTGTTTGAGATAGACTGTTATTCTTCTACAAGCATTTGTGTGGAGTGTTGTTCTGGTACCTGTGTTTGCTCTTCGTACACTATTCTACTTGATGAGGTAGGATCAAGAGCTTTCTGTTTAATAAAATACCTGGCTCTTACCTTCAATTTGAATCCACTTCAGCTCTTCGTCATATCGGCTTCATCTGGTAATTTTTCAAATAAATGCCATGGAAAATAATCACACGTCCTCATTCACACGCCAATAATCCGAATCCAACAAATTCGGTGGGAAGTCGGAAACAAATTTCAGCTTTTGATTAATCTTTCCTGACATTCATTCATAGAAGGTGGAACTCTCCGTCTTCAGTATTTTTTTTTAAATCGCTCAAATACTTATCAAACTTTTTTTTTTTGGGGAGAGTTGTCCTTTTCTGTTTATGTACTCTAGAAACATGAAAGGAGGACTTGTTAGATAAACAAAAGAATTTTTAACAAATGAATCCATTTTCAAAAACATTTGTGTATGTTTTGTATTCCCTGAACTTTTGGTAACAAAATGAATACTAACTGGTCATAGCATTCCGTCCATACAACCGTGTCGTTACGCAACGCATCTGCTATTCAGGACATGTGTTAAATTGTAAACGCTAAATT
>NC_089744.1:67797581-67812581 GCF_040412425.1 Macrobrachium rosenbergii | reverse complement strand
CTAAAGCAAATATAAATGAATGACTGTAACTTTAGACGAATAGTTTTACATTGAATCCTTAGGTGTGAAAGAATGATGCCGAAGAAAGTGACATCCATATGTTCTTAGAACGATCTGTACTTTAGGTAAAACGACCCGTTTCACTCATCCAAGCATTTTCAAATTATGTGCTTATTATCCTGTTATTCATTGACATTAAGATCCATCCACGTACATGAAATTTTAAAATGAATTAGTTTTCATTGTACTTGAGCCATTGAGGTACTATTTGAATCTTACTTATGAATAGTGGCATTGAGATACATTACTGTTACAATAAGAAAATCACGTTGTGAGGAAAGACTTTCCTTTTTGAAAGCCTCATGTACCCAGCATCAAGTGCGAAAGATGAAGCAAAGATATCTGTTAAGGAGTGGTTCCACTAAGCCCCTAGGGTACCTTACGTCCCCCGCAACCTGGTGGTTCATGTCCTCCCCAGGCCTGCTTCCCCAGCCTGGCAGGAAACCTGCCTACCTCCAGGGAAGCAACCTCTGGGGAGGTCCTTCCCCTGGCAAAGATACCCTTCAGGGGTGGTTCCCCTGTGGCACCTTGGGTCCACTCACCCTTATAGCTCAGGTCCTCCGCAGGCCCCGATTCCCCAGCCTGGCAGGAAACCTGCCTACCTCCAGGGAAGCATCCTCTGAGGAGGATCTTCCCCAGTGAAGGGTGCCTTCGAGGGAAGGCATCCTTAGGGCACCTTGGTGCCCCTCAGCCTTGTGGTTCAGGCCCTCCTCTGGCCAACTTCCCCAGCCTGGCAGAAAACCTGCCTACCTCCAGGGAAGCAGCCTCTGAGGAGGATCTTCCCCAGTCAAGGGTGCCTTCAAGGGAAGGAATCCTTAGGGCGCTTTGTGGCCCCTCAGCCTTGTGGTTCAGGCCCTCCTCTAGAGAAGCAGCCTCTGAGGAGGATCTTCCCCAGTCAAGGGTGTCTTCAAGGGAAGGCATCCTTAGGGGCACTTGTGGCCCCTCAGTCTTTTGGTTCAGGCACTCCTCAGGCCCACTTCCCCAGCCTGACAGGAAGCATGCCTACCTCCAGGGAAGCAGCCTCTAAGGAGGATCTTCCCCGGTGAAGGTTGTCTTCAAGGGAAGGCATTCTTTTGGGGGCCTTGGGCCTCCTCAACCTTGTGGTTCAGGCCCTCCTCAAGCCCACTTCCCCAGCCTGACAAGAAGCCTGCCTACCTCTAGGGAAGCAGCCTCTGAGGAGGATCTTCCCCAGTGAAGGGTGCCTTCAAGGAAAGGCATCCTTTGGGCGTCTTGGGGCCCCTCAGCCTTGTGGTTCAGGCACTCCTCAGGCCCGCTTCCCCAGCCTGACAGGAAGCCTGCCTACCTCCAGGGAAGCAGCCTCTGAGGAGGATCTTCCCCAGTGAAGGGTGCCTTCAAGGGAAGGCATCCTTAGGGCACCTTGGTGCCCCTCAGCCTTGTGGTTCAGGCCCTCCTCAAGCCCGCTTCCCCAGCCTGGCAGGAAACCTGCCAACCTCCAGGGAAGCAGTCTCTGAGGAGGATCTTCCACAGTCAAGGGTGCCTTCAAGGGAAGGCATCCTTAGGGCACCTTGGTGCCCCTCAGCCTTGTGGTTCAGGCCCTCCTCAGGCCTGCTTTCCCAGCCTGGCAGGAAACCTGCCTACCTCCAGGGAAGCAGCCTCTGAGGAGGATCTTCCCAGTGAAGGTGCCTTCAAGGAAGGCATCCTTAGGGCACCTTGTGGCCCTCAGCCTTGTGGTTCAGGCTCTCCTCAGGCCCGCTTCCCCAGCCTGACAGGAAGCCTCTGAGGAGGATCTTCCTCTCAAGGCTGTCTTCAAGAAGGGCATCTTAGGGCACCTTGGTGCCCTCAGTCTTGGGTTCAGGCCCTGGCCCACTTCCCCAGCCTGGCAGGAAACTTGCCTATCCTCAGGAAGCAGCCTCTGGTGGACCTTCCCCAGTGAAGGGTGCCTTCAAGGAAGGCATCCTTAGGGCACACCTTGGTGCCCCTCAGCCTTGTGGTTCAGGCCCTCCTCAAGCCCGCTTCCCCAGCCTGGCAGGAAGCCTGCCTACCTCCAGGGAAGCAGCCTCTGAGGAGGATCTTTCCCAGTGAAAGGTGCCTTCAAGGGAAGGCATCCTTAGGGCACCTTGTGGCCCCTCAGCCTTGTGGTTCAGGCCCTCCTCAGTCCCACTTCCCCAGCCTGGCAGGAAACCTGCCTACCTCCAGGGAAGCAGCCTCAGAGGAGGGTCTTCCCCAGTGAAGGGTGCCTTCAAGGGAAGGCATCCTTAGGGCGCCTTGTGGCCCCTCAGCCTTGTGGCTCAGGCCCTACTTTACCCTGCTTTTCGAATATGACATCAAATCTTTGAAGGCTTCAAGGTGACTCGAAGGTTTTCGCCGCATGCTTCTTGAGACTCTGAAGTTCGAGATCTACTGAGCTATAGATCTTGGGTCATGTGCGAATGGCTCTTCTCTCTCGCCCTTCCAGGAGCAGGAGACCGAAGGATTCCGGAACACTTTCAGGGAGGGCTCTCCATTTCAGCATCTCTTCAACCAATCCTTTGTTTTCCTTTCCTGATATACGGTTAGTTGCTCGTCTTGGAAAATCGGCGATGTTGCCCTTATTTTCAAATGTGTACAATTGTTTAGTGTTTTTATTTGGTAACCTTCTATATTCTTTTACACAGTTTTTCGAATAAGTACAATCCTGTTTCTGAAGACTACTCGAATGTTGTTGGGACTTGTTCATGGAGACTGAATTTGATGCTTCACTGAGCCATAGTGTTAGGCGCATGCGCGAATGACGCCTCTCCCGCTCCTCCAGGAACTGAAGACGGACGGATTCTAAGACTGCGAAAAGTCCTCTGGAGTCCTTTGAGATTTCACCGATCTGTTGATCCAAATGGTAATTCTGGGAATACAAATCTCCTCTCTCTCTCTCTCTCTCTCTCTCTCTCTCTCTCTCTCTCTCTCTCTCTCTCTCTCTCTCTCTCTCTTCTCGTAAAGGTTCTCGAAAGTCTCTATTCCATGGTCATCCTCTCCTCTTGATTCCTTTTTCGTGCTTATCTAAGTCTCTATTCCATGGTCATCCTCTCCTCTTGATTCCTTTCCGTGCTTATCTCGAGTGCAGAACTTAGTTTTAAATGTGATAGTATTAAAAATATTCCCGCTTTGTAAATCGCCTAAGGTTAGAACGTCGACTCCATACTGCTCCGCGATGTAGTCCATATTTTCATGAGCATACAATTGTTCACTGAATTCATCTGTAAACTCCTCACCTTGTTTTTAACTCAGATTTTGTTTCTGAAGACTGAAATTTACATTTTTCTGAGCTATAGTAGCGTTGGGCGCATGCGCGAATGATTTCTCTCTTCCTTCTAGGAGCTGGGGACGGCAGAATTCCGATACACTTTCAAGGAAAATTTTTGAAACTTTTAGATCATTCCAGCATCGTCTTCAAAGTCACATATAATAACATTTTCATTTATAGAACGAAACCACAACAGTGGTTGAAAAGACATTCTCTTATAGCATCACGCTTGATTTGAGGCATCCCAGATGCAGTCACTTAATTATAAAGATGTAGTAGATGAATCTGTATTTTAAAAAAGAACAGCTCAGAATCATGGGGCTTGCAAGATTAATTACAGACTATGAAAGTTGCAACTATATTTAATATATCAGCTTCATTGTGCTTTCAAGTGTCTGTTTTTCCACGAAAAGCCTTACAGGATGCAAATGATTATTTCTGTATTGTCTCTTTTGTTGTATTCTTTTCCCTCGTCAGTTGTCTGCTGCTACTCAGACAGAAGCTCATCGTCTCTTCCTCCACCATCTCCAGAGGTTTAACATTTGAATTGTCTTTCCAGTTTCAGCTACTCTCCTTTCACCTTCATTGCAAAGGGACGAGCTAATTATATATCATGCAACCCCAGACCGAGCAAACTTTAAGGTTGGCCAATTTAAGAAAAAACACATCAATGGAAAGCGGAAGATATGCAAATGCACATGGTGTAACAAAAAAATGCAAAAAAATTTTCCCTACCTTCCACGGGAAGTTGAAAGTGACTATTTACAACCCTGTGTGGGGCCTCTTTCAAAAAACACTCGTAAATTTTACCAAGTTATACATGTTTTTTCTAATCATTTATTTGATTTTATTTTGTAAAATTATAATTACAGCTCACACAATATGATAACAGATACGAAATAAAATCAGTAACAAATTCTGAGTATATTATTGTAAAATATTTACGTAAATTTACTAAGATCAGGATGTGCAGTAACTTTTTTTGGGATTTATACATGTTTTTTTCTAATATTTCTTTGCAAAATTACAATTATAACTGACATCATATCGTAAAAAAATAAGAACTAAAACCAACAGCAATCCCTGGGTATATTTATGAGCAAATAAATAAAAAGACGTCTTGGGAGAGAAACGAGCAAGACATTCGGCCCTCAAGGCAAGAAAAATGCTAAATTCCATGAGAAGCCCACGACTGAGCTGAGCTGAATTCTTTAGTAGCCACAGTTCATTTATGGGCCATTGAAGCACTGGAAATTCTTTCCGCTTGATACAGCCTAATGATATGGCGCGTAACATTAATACTCCTCAGAGGGGATCCGTCCACCACCCAAAACCTATTTTAGATCCTCTGTTGAGGGGATCCGTCCATTAAGGGTTAGCTGCATGCGGGCTGCAGTCATCCCGAAGGATGAACATTTTGATAGCTAATCTTGAGCAATCTTTTTGAAAAGAAATATGCGACATTGGCAAAAGTAGTTCAGTGCAGTAATGCTTCAGCGTTCATTTTGATAGTTGAATCAATTCGTTCATCCTTTGACATTTCTTCCACTTTCCGATATTTTTAAATATCTTTTGCAGCAAGTCCTTCTCTTTGTCTTTCATTAATGTGTCAACATAGGTTCATCATAGTTCGGCTCGTTCCAAGATTGGATCTATATTAGAAGCAGCCTGTGCAAACGAAAAGGAAGATATTCACAAATTAAAACCTACCAATGTATTCTAACTGAAACCAACAAACCCCCTTTTTTTTATAATAATGACAAAGTAATATCTTTTAGCCGGATTAGTTTGTTTACGATCATATGAGTAGGCTTGTCATGTTGATCAGGAAAACATGAGGCAAAACCAGTCGCTGCACTGGAGTTGGTTATCAAATATAGTCATCATTATTGTGGTTTTCGTTATCGTATAATAAATACAACCTCAATAAAATTCATGGCAGTTCCACTAATATTAGACGTTAGAACTCAGAGATGAATTCTAATAAAATAATATTCTGAAAGTAAATCTGAAAAAACTACTTCGTTATTTATAATTTATGTAATTAATTTCAAGGGATTTTGTTCCAGGTATTTTACATGATATAATGTAACATGTAATAAACGCATGCTGATGGAAAGAAGATAATTTAAAGCTAAGTAAAACGATTTTGCATCTTTTAAAAGTGTGCTGGCATCCAACAAAACCCGCAAAAGATATTTGGAAGATATTTATGGGGCCTTCTGCAGGTGAGCACGAGAGGTAAAACAGAAGAATTATACCAGCGAGTTGACAAATGACGTTTCCGGACTTTTTGTGAGAATTTAGTGAGTCGTCTGAAAGGTGGCCAAACTGTCAAAAGCCGTGAAGCGCATTAATAGTGAAAAGGATACTTATAGCCATTAATATTTGTGTTCATCATAGAATTACCTTTTTGTTGACATGTTTAGTAATCACTGATTTCCTAGCCATTTTGATTTTTTATTCTCATTATCTGTCTCCTGTTCATATTTCCATTCATCTGTCTGGCAATCTTTGATCAGCAAGATGATGTTCACAGTACGACTTCTCCTATATGTTTTGGTAATTTAAATAAGAACCGAAGAAACGGGTTGAAAAGAAGCCAGCGACTGTAAGCGTAGAATGAATTCTTGGCAATGCTGGATTATCGTATTAGGCACTGGTTAGAACTGCCAGTAAGTCGTTAATTTGTATTCAACATGTTTGGGATGTGTGTGCGATAAGCTACCGACGTGTGCTAGTGAGTCGTTTTACTGTATTGTAGATGCACCCTTAAAATAACCAAACGATTTGGACTTTTATATAAAATAAAATTCTGGAGATACAAAATATAAATAAAAACAAAAAATATAAATAAAAAAAATGTTGTTTCAGGCACCCGTGACCCACTGCAGGTAAAACAGGTCAGTGGTCCCACACGTGTGAAATAATTAATCAGCCGTCAAAAGTAAATGACTGTGAACGAGGGGAAGCCCTCTGATAATCTAATTAATCTATCACAGATTCCCTCAGTTCGATTATGAAATCGGACGTAAATCCTGCAGGACGCATACACATCACAAAAGGTTTTATAGATATCACTAATTTCTGGGACAGAATTACTATCATTAAGACCTTCTCCATTATGTGTGCTATCCACCACAGTCGGCCAACTACCACGTTCTTAATGCGCTAATTTCGTGATAGGTATAAAGGTTTTTTTTATCAACAAATGGGGTAAATTAGTTCCATCCAGCAGGGGTTCTATCTCGGGTGTATAAAAGTCTGCCACCGGTCAATAAAATCAAGAACTTATTATAAAATGTCAAATGAAAGGGACATTAAAGAACCGTGTCATGACAGGTGTAGACCTTTAACGTGACAATACGTTCCGTATCAGTGCATAGTCTCTACAGAACACCATATAATTGTCATATGCAAAAGAGACTACTGAAAATGATGTACTTGCTAAAGAAATTATTTGGGATTATCATAGTAGAGTTGCTTCCGAATGCAGGAAGTATACTGAATTCATGAGTGTATGAAGCATAACATGCGAAACCGAAAAGATGAAAAGATTTCGACAATTCTTTGCATCTTTTTTCACCGTGGGTATGCAGAGAGAAACGAATTTCTGTGGGTAGGACTAATTTCCAGCTGGGATATTAATGGCTGCGTGAAGAAAACGTGGCATTTCGCTCTTTTTTTTTCTTAAGCGCTCGCATTTTACTTATTAGAAACGTGAATGCCCTCCTTTTGGCCTTCCTCATAAGTTTTCGATTCTCCGGAATCATTTTATACTTCTTGTTCATTCAAGGGACTGCACGCGTGACCAAAAGAAATATCGTTCTTTTTTCGTCCTGTTTTGAAAAGGCTTATCGCAAATTTTCTAAGACTGGCGCTGCATTTGCGGGAACTTGTTTTGTAAAAGAATAACAAAACACCATTTCATCAGTAAGGCATTATCACACTCGTGGTAATTGTAACAGCAATGGTAAACATACAACGCCCTTGAGGAAAACAGAAGCATATCAGTTTAAAACTGATATGATGAGTCATAAAATCACTGTTCACGATTGAATATTGAGTTAATCAATTCTCAGTGGGAATGGCAGCTCCAAAACGCGAAAATCTGATTTGGGCTCCAAATGTTCTCTTAAAATAATGAATTTTTTGTTATGATGTGTCTGGTGTCCACCATTTTTCCGAACTGTAGGATAGACTGAAATAAAGCTTATGAGAGGATAACTTTATTATGTGAAAATACCGAATAAGAACTTTAAAACTCCTCCGTGCTTGACCAAAGTGAAATGTGAGGCTTAAAAAAAATGAATATTTACAATGAAAATATTCAGTTCTGTTTAACATCTAAGAAATTCTAAGGTGATAGACAGTAGAATTTCCCAATGTGCACGTCAGTGTTCTTTATGGATACTGATAATTTTCCGGTAGTTTTTGTATGTAATTCTAATTCAGCTCAGCACTAGGTTTGCATTTATTGTTTCTGAAATGTTCTGACTTATTTATAGCTAATTCTTACAGTGGCTGGGCTCCAGTGCTTTTTTCAGGTACCTGACTGTACATCAGAGGAAAAAATCTACAAAATGCTTGAAAGCCTTAATGCAATATAATGTATGCTACGTAGATTGTGGGTACGGTACTTATTTCTGTTGGTGTATATGTATACTTAGATAAGTCAACTTGCTAGTACGAGTTGCATATATCAGTATATACGACGCGTCAGCGTACCTTTCATGACTTTCTAAATCCCATTATCCAGAAAAAACTATAAGAATAGAACGTCACATTAGATTCTTCTGAAGTGACAGACGCCTGTAGATTTGCACTTAAATAAGACAAAATGTGGTTTATGGGTACAAAAAAAGGTTCGCGGTTTGGGGAAATGAACTAGTCCAAGTGTAGGGGCAGATGAAAAATGTTTTATATAGAAGAAATGAGTTGTCATAGAGGCTAATACGTTTTTAATTTTCTCCACTAAAGTAGAACAGAATAATGTGAGCTTTCTGATTTATGTAAAGTAGGTTCCAGGCAACGGTAAATACTGTCTTCTTTTATATGCCGAAGGTCATGAGAGGAAAGACAACAGTTTATTTGAACTGGCGAAGGATGCCAAACGTTATATGTTTGGGTTTCAGAGTTGCGCCAGAGAAATAAAAGTATTTTCCAGGTGACAGTGAATAAGCATAGGCTTGTGATTGACCCTCTGTTTTTCAAAGACAACACTTGAGAATTTTTGGTTCGTAAAAGAAAAAGAGAAAACGCCATAATGAAAACAGAGCGCTTGACAGAAACAGAATTAGATTTGAGCCGTCTGCAAATGGAGACTTGTGTATATGGATTTATTTCCTTTTCAGAAATGATTGACGAAGGATACAGTACGGAAAATTATGTCATAAATTATGCTGTCTTGTGGAGAAGCCGTTGGTAGAGTCTAAATAGTACATTATTCTGTTAATAATAATAATCACCAAGTAATTTCACTTACTCGCATTATTTTCTTACTGTCCTAATCCTAACCCTAACATTTTCGCTCCATTCCATTCTCGTTTCTATCAGTATGACAAATATCAGCACTTTTCCACGACATAAAACGAAAGGATTTTTGCCTTTTGTCAAAAGGATGAGGCAGTTGGCGGAGCTTCGGTGGTCATTCGAGACACTAAGAAGTGGGTGGGCAAACACATGCGAGGCTCTGTGAAAGCACGCAATGAAATGGGAGTTCAAAAATGGGTGTTTTTGCCCTTCTGATGTCTGGTCTGGTGAAGTGAGGGACATGGTGCCTCGCCTAGTATATCTGTCAGTTAGTCTCTTCTGTTTGAAAAAAGAATTTCAGTTCCTCCTTACGGTGAATATGTTGGACGTAAAGGTCTGCAACAAAAATCCGTAAATGAAAAAAGGCCGTATTTCCTTTAGTAATTTCCTATTGGGTTATTCAGCATATAATTTTTATCATTGTATACAACTCCTGAAAACAGGTCTCATGAGACAAAAGCCTGAGATTTTGGAATTCAGAGATGTATACTTAATGCAGTTGCAGTGGTCGATGTTTACCCACCTGCTACAACGTTCAAGGAGTTAAAGTTGCAAATGGTAACACAGTAGGAAGTCCCGCTTTTATTGCTACCCGATCACGATACGATACGAATAACATTCTATGAACACAGATATAGCACTGAGCAGATGTGTCAACGAAATAGACAAATGACCGTATTTCGAAAAATATTTCAGCTCTCCTTAATAGACATGTACATATCCAAGCGGGCGCGCGTGCACACACACTAATTATATATATATATATATATATATATATATATATATATATATATATATATATATATATATATATATATATATATATATATATGTATATATAATTATATAATATATATATATATATATATATATATTTAATATTATATATATATATATATATATATATATATATATATATATATATATATATATATATATATATATATATATATATATATATATATATATATATATATATATATATATATATATATATATATATTATATTTTGGAATAACCACATTGCCGTCTTATCTTCTCGAATTCTTCACACTTTTTAGATACGCTTGTCACTACAAAGCCTTAGATCCAAATGCAAGAATATGAAGTAATTATACTGTCCGCATCAGGATTCGAACTTGCCTTCAGAGCGTCACTGTTCTTAAGCTTAAATTAAGGCACATGGTTCAGACAATATCCCTTTGCCAATAGTAGGAAATTTACCAATGACATATATCAAGCTAAGATGACTTAGCTACGGTTGCAAAGAACTTTGTCACTTGAATACTAAAATTCCGTGATGATTCATAAACCCGTCTTTTCCTCTTCCAAAAAGTCCAGAGTTGACCATTAAAAGAAGAAACAAGTAAAACACGGGATAAAGAAGCGCATGTCAGTTCAAATCGAATAAGGCTGGTATTTAGGTTGGGGTCAGTGTTCAACAGAACTAAAAGAATGACCTGAGGATATCCCTTGCAGTCTTGTAGTGCACTGGATCTTGAAATCCACTATTCACAGGAAGATACACTTAACGTTTTAAAGGAAGACAGATACTGCAGGTCTACATTATGGAAGTAAACAACATTCCCATTAGATGGTGTTCAACGTGGACTGTCATTGCAAATCCATCTATATTCCCTGCTTCTTTTGTTTTAATGAATCACTTAGTGTAAACCTTTCTCGTGCTTGCATTCAGTGCAGTTAAGCCTCGCTTGCTGTATCTCACTAGAAGGAAAAAGAACCATTTTCTGTAGTTCTAATATATATAGCATTCAATTTTTTTTTTTTTTTTTTTTTTTTTTTGGTGTTTATGATTGAACTTTCTCTTTATTAGATCTGCCGCAATATGGCCTTTTCTAGAAGTACGAAACTGACCACAGCTTCGTTAGGCTGAAGTAGAGTCCTCTCTCTTCTTAGGCAATAGCTTTCCATATTTATTAAAAAAAAAAAAATAGAATTGCTTGGTTCTTGGAATGAGATTTTTTGATAAATAGCAGCTTTTAGAGAAGGAATGCTGTAATATCGAAGGTTTCAAGTTATTTTCTTCTGGGACGACATTCTCTACCGTCGTATGTTTCTCCCGATATTACATTTGTTCACCTCGTGTTTTTGTTTTTGGTGGCTTCACCTCGTTCAGCCGAAATAAAATGAGTGCTCAATTTCTTCGAAGAAGAAGGTAAAACTTCTTTATAAAATCTTTATAATGTCATCTTATCAATAAATTCACTTCGGAACACTCCTTCGTTTATTGGTCTATTCATCAATTTCCAAACCATAAGCTATAAAATAAATACAAAAAACTGCTTAATAAAGGTTTTTGTAAATGTTGTTGGATGAACATTGTTGCTGTGTCTCTATTTACATCGATAGGGCTTAAAAATAAATAGGTTAGAATATATAAGCTTACATACCATAAATTGCTACTCAATAACGTAATTTTAAAACAGAAATGTCAAGAACAAACATCTCCCGTTCACTCTCTACTTATATAATTTAGCCTATATATGATATATATATAAATGAATAAATATATATATATATATATATATATATATATATATATATATATATATATATATAAAAATGTCAAGGATGAAACACCCTCTCTCACTCTCTCCATGTATATATATATAATATATATATATATATATATATATATATATATATATATATATATATATATATATATATATATATATATATATATATATATATATATATATATATGGGTCAGTAATATTAAGTTTTAAAATAAGGCAGATTAATAGACAGGTAGACGTGAAATTGTTATGCATCTTAGATACTGCCAGTTCAGTTTGTTACAACTAGACACCGGTAAACAAATTAAGACGGTAAAACGAGAATTCCATTCCAATAACTCATGTTATTGCAACGATAGTCATGTTAATGTAATGCGGCATTGGCAATCCAGCAATGGCTTCATGGCTTCCAATACGCTGCACTATGTTCTCTTTAAGTAATATAGAGGTCATTCAACTTCTGGTGATCTCATTGGACTATCCATGCTCTCCCTTCGTACCCTGAGACAGAGGCAATACAAAAGACAGACCAATTTATGGAAGCAATATTAAGAACATAAAAACACACACACCCACACACACACACTCACACACACACAGAGAGAGAGAGAGAGAGAGAGAGAGAGAGAGAGAGAGAGAGAGAGAGATGGTTCATCTTACTATCTCTTAGATTATAATCACTCGTTTCTGAAGAGAAAAACTGATATTTAGGGAACTTGCGCACCAAGACACAGTTTACACTTTACTATCCTATAAAATGCAGGCGTTATCTTCTAATGAAAAACAAATATGTTCCCAGCTCTTTTTCATTAAACATATAAAATGCGGATTTCACTGTATTGCAACTTTAATATATATCGGGTTTGATGATACTTCATATACTTTATCAGGACTACGGGTTACATTGATAGAAATACAGAAATTACGAGAGAGAGAGAGAGAGAGAGAGAGAGAGAGAGAGAGAGAGAGAGAGAGAGAGAGAGAGAGAGAGAGAGAGAGAGACTCATAAGGAATTGATCGAAAAATGTACAACATAACACAACTTAGATTAAGTTAGCTCTAGGGACTTCGTGTGAAAATAAGAAAAGCCAAAGGAGTTGAGTATCAAACTGAGAAAAATGTCTGACGATAGCAAATGAAATAACAGCTCTTCACGATAATAGACTTGCGCAACCGCGGCACACGCAATAGAGTTGCAGGAGTGAATATGCGTCTATCACAATAACGTTGGCCGGGAAATTTATTTCCCTTTCTCGAAATTTTTTTCCTTCATTTGTCTCCATAGTGTGACTTCTATTGACTGATCCATTTTCCTTCTCGTATATCTATTCGTATCGTAGGAACTCATAATACTTTGTAATATATTTTGTTTTCTTTACCTCCTTTGAGTGTTACTTGAAGTAGTCCACTACGATTTCTCATATTATATTCCATATTCTTTTTGTTTTTCGTGCTGAATGGACGCTTCTCGAGTTTACGATAAATCGATGGAAGAAAGAAAGCAGTACTTACTGTCTTGCATTTCATCAGAAATAAATAACATATTTATAACTGTCTGTGTCCAGTTGCAGTGGTACATCCTGTCACCCAGTCACAAGGTACAAGAAAAGGGTAGTAAAATTTACCATCATAGTAACTTTCATTACGTTCCACTTTTTTAATATGTTGTGTTAACAACAACGCTATACTACGAAGGCAGCGAATTCAACTTCCTTCCCAAATTCGTTGTTTCGTACATTCATCGATACGCTCCAACAGGGGCAGCTCTCCACACCTGCAGATACCTTTAACTTGTACCCAAGTATCATTTCATCTCGTTACTTTACTTGTTGGTAATGGTGGCTAGAGTAGGAACCCAAATTTTCCATTAATGAATACTCTTGCTTCTCCTTCGGGTACTGAATATCCTTTTATCATTAAGTTTAGGTTTTTGAACTCTCATTTGAATGGACTGGGTCCAAATGTGCCCTCCCAAGGTGTTCCCTGATACAAAGGAAATAAGTGCTTTTGCTTCTCCTACCTTTATAAAAATTTTGTCTTTGACTGCAAGCATATAAGATTCCCATAAGATAGCAGGCCGGTCGAATTAGTTCCAAATAACGTACATTGCATCATTTTAACAGCTTCCATTTTCAAGACATTTAAGCGCTTAATGGGTTCTAGTTTGGGTGTGTCCTATTCAGGAGGAAGCTGCTTAGTTAAAGAACACAATCTACATATATAAAACAGTAGAACACAAGGCAGATTATAGCTAGAAGGCATCATTCAGTTTTTATTACAGATCGAATTTATTTGTTCATTTCACGGAGTGTCTATCTGTCCATCGATCGTTTTTTCTGTCTTCAAGGTCGAAGTTTATTGTATTCTTTTAGACAGCTGTAATATTTTGTATTTATTCGGAAGATAATAGAAAGCAAAATAATCAAGATATCGGTAGAACGCCTCTGACCACAAACTGTCCTGTTTACTCAAGCTCAGTTCATGGTGAATTGTTAGAAGATAATGTTATAATTAGCTAGAGGGTCTAAATTACACTGAAATAGCATTCAAAAAGATTTCATTAATGACACCAAAACCACATTCATATTTTCTTAATTAGATATAAATTCTGTTCATTTTACCTGTAAGTTTTTTTTCCCTATCTTATTCTTTTCAACTCCCGGAAGGCCATTTCCCGGAATATTTTCAAATCAGTAGATCGTTGAACATTTCTTTCATCATTAAGTGTTTCAATAACTACTGTGTTCTTGATCAATAACTTCCTTTGTAATGAATAAATTACTATCATTGACTCCGGATGCAATCAGTCAGATTCGTCATGTGATTCGATTTTATCGATCAAAAAGTGATAAAGCTTCTTTTACTCTTTCAGGTTTCTCTTTTAGAGTTGATTGGATGCTGGTGATTGGGGTTCATGTGACATGTTTTACTCCTGATTAATATCTGTGTTGATCTCCCTTGTTTCCTTGTTTCCATTTTTGTTGTGTGCTTTGAAGATAGTTGTTGGGACTTAATCAAGAAATACGAAAGACACAGAAGGAATGTAATACCGAAAAATATGCTCATAATTTGCAGTGTCAAATGGAAACAATAAAATAGGAGAGACTGTTTTATTACGTATCTGTTATTTAGGTATCTTACCTTCTTACCTTCCTTTTTTTTAATAAATGCATTTCTATATAACACCAGATATCGATTAAAACCATAAATTTAAATCCTTAGGATACCAGAACCACATACATAGCTAAGTAATGATTTATTTTCACATATCGTATTTTTCCCAGACCCTTCTAATCACACCGACCGCCAATGTAAAATTGAATTCGCAATTCAGTCTCCAAAAATCTTTTCTAGCGGAAATGTCTCCATTCAGGCTATATTTAACCAAATTAGCAGGTGGAAAAATCCCCTCGGAGTTCTATCATTAAATTCTTATTTCTGTCAAGAAAGAGGAGAGAAAGACTCGGGCATTTTTTTTATTCTATTATTTCTGTCGTTATTCTTCCTATATCTTTGCAACGCTTAATCCTAACTTTTGTTTTCTGCCCCACATCTTCCAAATATACTCTCTCATGATCTGTCTTTATTAACCTTCCCGAAAATCTCTCTACTTCATTTGAGAAAAATCTT
>NC_089744.1:67747581-67792581 GCF_040412425.1 Macrobrachium rosenbergii | reverse complement strand
AATATGGTTCGGATTCCATAATAAGCTGTAGGTCCCGTTGCTAGGTAACCAATTGGTTCTTGGCCACGTAAAATAAATCTAATCCTTCGGGCCAGCCCTAGGAGAGTTGTTAAGCAGCTCAGTGGTCTGGTTAAACTAAGGTATACTTATAGAATTTGGGCCAAAGGCCAAGCGCTGGTACCTATGAGGCCATTCAGCACTAAAAGGGAAATTGAGAGTAAGAAGGTTTTAAAGGGGTAACAGGAGGAAAACCTTGCAGCTCCATTAAGAAGCAATTGTTAGAGAGGGTGGAAAGTCAGACGGAATGAAGAAAGTATGAATGAAGGTACGGTAAAAGGAACGAAAGGGGTTGCATCTAGGGCCGAAGGGCGCTGCAAAGACCCTTAAGTAATGCCTACAGTGCACCACGTGAGGTGCACTGATGGCACTACTCCCTTACGGGGACAGATCTTCTCATAACGAACCTCAAGTCCTCAGTTAGGAATTATTTGTAACTGCGGATACTAAAGGGAGTGAATACATATTTTCACTGTGGGCATTTTTAAATTACAATTTTATGGTTTCACCATGATTCTATAGTTCTTTAGAGATATCCAATCGAAACCAAGTAACATAGTAATCTTAAAACTTTTTATATCATTTAAATAAATTTAACCAAACTAGAGTCTGTAAATATGCAAAAATGATTTAAGGAGATAAAGAAAATGGCAAGGGAATTTACATATAAAGAGAAGATATACCACACAAAATAAAAATTACTAGATATCCAAATCTCAGGTTACAGTATAGAACATATCCCTCCATTTCATGGAGTCGTGAATAATTGAATATTTATAGCAAAGAAAACAAGGCACACATAACTGCTACCAAAGTCGGGATTTGTTGAAACGATTTGCTGTGAAGTTAATTGTACGTGAAGTCTATGATGTGGGTGATTGGGGCCTTATTTATAATAATGAAATCCGAGTTGATCTCATTTGTCCTCCACCGGGTGACAGTAGGGGAGACATGGCACAGCCACCCACCCCCTGCAAACCGGTTTGTCCGCCCGGGGTGGGGCGGGGTAGATAGGGGAACGGGAGGGTAGGGAAGACAGCAGCGCCGGGTTCTAGAGAGCGTAGCGCGCTCCAACAAGCTCGTCTGTTAATAAAATTTAGGACCCACCCGCTCTTCCATCATGATAATAACCTCGGAGTACTTGATTCATGTTTTAAATGTCTGCACGTACTGTAAAACATGGTTGGTTCTTTTTCGTAAAGGAGTCATATGACATGCAAAGTGATTACCTTTGATTATAATATATAACAATATTCCATTTCGATCAGGTATCGTAATAATGAATGACAAAGGGTATTATGTCTTAGGTCTAATGCCCTTGCGGTCGGTATTTTGTTATTTGTTAGATCTATCACGGAATATATTTTGAAATGTTCTTTTGAGTTTGTAAATGTCAATTCGAATTAGAATTAAAATTGATTTAGTAAGTTTTTCTTTTTCCTTTGTGTTGTTGTTGATTCGGCAACTTCCGATCTGAGCATAAAGTTATTTAGGAGCACTGGCACAGTTCTTCTGCTTAAGAGGTTCATACGGAGATTCATGAAACGTTGGTGTGCCCAGTTATCCTTTTGGCTTTATAAATAGAAACGACTATGTGTATGCTGCCACCAAGATCGCTTGAGGTATAGAAACTGAATGAGGGAGGTGAACAATTTTTTTTCCTTTATTCATCAGTTTATTTTGCACGTCGCGACACTCACTGTTGAGTCATTTGTGATATTTCATGTTCCCAAATGATACTAGTAAAGATTTTAACAGTATTCAACATATGAAAAGAGAGGACACCTAGCTCAGACCACAGATACCGTGATAAAAAAGAATAGTTGGTTCCATTCTTTTTTTGGGGGGACGTCTTGAATTGCTTTCATCATCTCTATGAAGATGCTGTCGTCGTTAAACAGTTGAGCTTTGGCTATTTATTAATCTGTTTGGAGAACGAAACCGAACTTAGACGTTGTCGTATCGACTAGCTTAGTTATCTTTCATACATGTAAACGTCACTAAGTTTTTCATAACTTTTTCGTTTTTCTGACAAAGCTTTGACAAAGACGCTCTTTTTTACCCGCCCTGACCCCATTTACAAAAATTAAATGACTGCTGTTATAATTATACATATGCATTTCTTATTGGGGTAATTGTTTCATTTCCCTTTTTCTCAGAGCACCAGCAAATTCATAAAAGTTTTTATGTTTTGACATTGCTCACGCCTTGTCGAAGCAAGGTGCATTGAATAATTATATATCCACCCATGCATTGTTACTTTGCAGACCGTGTTTTCAATATGTCACTGGCGAACGCCTGTCTTTACTATATATGTGATAATACATAATAATTGTAATGGAACGTGTCATTTCATATATATATAAATATTACACATATAAACATATATATAGATGTAATTCTAATAGCCTCAATGCCCTCTTAACTTCTCGAATTCTTCGCGCGTTTTCGGATATGCTTGTAACTACAAAGCTGTAAGATCCAAACGCAAGAAATTGAAGAGACTGTGATGACCGGTCGCGGGAAACGAACCCGCGTCACCATAATCACAAGGAGGTCACGTTGCCTTCTCGTTTATGCTTGTAACTACAAAGCCGTAAGATCCAAACACAAGAAATTGAAGAGACTGTAAGGCAACGTGACCTCCTTGTGATTAAGGTGACGCAGGTTCGTTTCCCGCGACCGGCCATCACAGTCTCTTCAATTTCCTGCGTTTGGATCTTACGGCTTTGTAGTTACAAGCATATCCGAAAAAGTGCAAAGAATTCGAGAAGTTAAGAGGGCATTGTGGCTATTAGAATTACATATGTGTCTGGTAAAAGTGACGAGTAGATTCTACATATTCTTCTTCTTTTAACGTGCTTTTTTCCCATTTTTGTATGGGGTAAGCACGATGCCTTCTTTTGAAGGACTTTTGATTTGGCTTTGGGGTAGACCGTAGTCTCGATCGGCTGCCCTGCCTGACATCGCTTAGACCCCGGTAGCGTATGTTACATGTATCATACCAGACCCAACGCCCTTTCTCCCAGCAGCGAGAAGTTGTTGCGCAAGTAGGTCGAGAGTTCGAGACGTGTGAGATGTTTGTTATGTTTTTAGAAGATGTTGTAGTGGCTTTGTTTTGTGTGTGTATTTAGTCTGTAACACCCATTTGCTTTTTAAGCAAACCTATCCGTTGATTACATACAGAATCCCGGGGTGTCTACACGGATAGCAAAGTGTCCGCCTCTCTGATCAGTCAGCTGTGGATTTGAACCTGCGCCACAGACCTCTACGAAGTCTGAAGCTGCTGCTGTAACCGACTGTGCCATCGAGGCTCCACAAGTAGATTCTAATTATATATAGATGTATATACAGTATGTATATTACATATACATATATAAGACGTATATATATATATATATATATATATATATATATATATATATATATATATATATATATATATATATATATATATATATTATATATATATATATTTATATTATATATATATATACACTATATAAATAATATATATATATACACTGTATATAGATAATATATAAATTAAATATACTCGTATACTTATATAGATGTATATATATAGATATGTATGAATAAAGGCAAAAGTGAAAAGTGCAACAACGGAGTGGCATTTGCCTTTATTTATACATTCATCACGTTCCGTATCTTCATTGATTCCACTATACATTATATATATATATATATATATATATATATATATATATATATATATATATATATATATATATATATATATATATATATATGTATATATATATATATATATATATATATATATATATATATATATATATATATATATATATACATACATACACATATATTGCAAATGCGCATAATAAATAGGCTATTTACTAGCCTCCAGTGGGTAGAAAATTCAGTTGTAGAGATGAGAAAAATATTTCCCTTTAGAGTGGGAAGAAAGGATTAGACTTCACCAGTGGAGTCAACATTGCAGCTCTACTTTAGGTGAAAAGAATATTTCCCTTTAGAGGGAGAGGAAAGGATGAGATTCCAGTAATGAGGTGAAAATCGCAGCTCTGCTTTAGGTTTGTTAGATTTACGCCCACTCGAACGTTGAACTGTGTCTCGCCATCATCTCGAGCTGTTGTGAACACTGGCTTTGAACGAATGCTTGATATGATCTCGACCACATCTGCGTTTCGATTTATAATGCAAGAGCTAACAAGTTTGCTTCCTTGTTTTAATTTTCTGTAAAAGAAAACTTTTGAAATGGCTTCATGTGTCCGTCCGCACTTTTTCTGTCCGCCCTCAGATCTTAAAAACTACAGAGGCTAGAGGGCTGCAAATTGGTATGTTGATCATCCACCCTCCAATCATCAAGCATACCAAATTGCAGTCCTCTAGCTAAAGGAGTTTTCATTTTACATAAGGTTAAAGTTAGCCATGCTCGTGCACCTGGCGCCGCTATAGGTGTCAACAACACAGGCCACACGGTAGCGGTTGAGAGTTTCATGGGCCGTGGCTGAGAGTTTTATACAGTATTATACGCTATACAGAAAACTCGGTGGCGCCTAAGAAACTTCGGTGCATTTTTTACTTGTTTTATTATATGGCTGACGATGTCTGAAAGAAATCTTATTGTAAAGTAAAAAGGAAAGGGAATTTATGTATAATATTGGACTAAAACTGAGAAATTAAATTTTTGTTCAAAGACGAATTAAAGAAGAAACTGGTCCGTTTAACCGAGGACACTGTCAGAGACTAATTTGGAACCTTATAACAGTGAAATGACAGTTTTGTGTTTAAAAAATGCTTATAACGTAATATTTTCTTTTATATGCGACGAATTCTGATTTCATTCCGATCACTTTTACCATTTAAATGATATCTTCTTAAATCTTAAATAAACGTATTATGAGTACGTGAACACACGTAAGTAGATTATACACATATAGGCAGGTATAGAAATTAAGAAGGCATCATTATACACAGACATAGCGATGTGCACGCCACACACGTGCATACATATGTAATACATGGTTACATATGTATATATATGTGTGTGTGTATTATAGGCGAAGTGGTAGGTCTCGTACAGAGAAAAATGTATATAAAACTTGGAAACATATACGGAAAAAAATAGATAGCATATGAATATCTTATATCCTGCTCCCAACAAGAAAATTCTGTAGTGTAGTAATTACTTAATTTTCGTTGTCCCTCTATGGCCATATATACGCGAGAATGAATTAAAAGCATATCTGGGCTAGGTCTTTTATGTGTTAATGGCCGTGAAAATATTCCGAGTGTGGGCGAGCCATATTTTTCTCTCTTTTCTTCCCAGCGTTAGAAGTAAAACTTAAAATAACTCTTCCGTGCAGTACGCAAGCTATTCATTTAGGAATCTTCGCTACGATTACGGTCTTTATGATTTAGTTTTGAAAAAGACTAAGTGGTGTATATTTCAATTATTATTTGCTTATTTAATTTCTTCAGAATAAATTGCAAATATACTTCTTATTTTTTGGGGTGTAAATTGCTTAATATTTTTCAGATATCTAATATATATATATATATATATATATATATATATATATATATATATATATATATATATATATATATATAATATATCTGAATTCAATTCATTATACTTTGGGAAGGGAATAACTTACCCCCAAAAGGAATTTTAGCTGGTAAGTGCAGTGCGGCTGCCTCTGTCAGGATTCGAATTATAAACAGTTAAGGTTGAAAGTATTTTAAAGTGGTTTTCACGTGTGGATAAAGTGGAGGATGATAGGTAAATGATTATAATTTGCATCTGTTAAGTGGAAGGATAAGTAAAATCCTGGGTAATGTATTTGAGGCAGTTCTGAAATGGAGGAGAATTGAAATCTAGGAACGAAAGATTATGCGTTTAAAGTTAAGGTATATGGCGCAGTGTTGTAGGGCTCTTCGATAACTCGTAGGTTGTATACGATGTGAGAAGGTAGTGTTGCGTTGTTCTTTCCAAGGCCAAGAGAAAGAGAAGGTCTGCTCACTTCCCCTCAAATCCCCCCTGTAAGCGAAGCTTTGTCTACCTCCTTATTGCGTCAGCAGGTGAATTGCCATAATGGGCAGGTACCTCTAAGATACGTCATCGCCTACGTACTCCACCCTGTTGGGTAGACCTTGTCTCTCTTGGCCTTGGTTCTTTCTACAAAGAGAATTTACTATAGAGTCACCAGGTAGGGGATTTCTAGGTCAAAGACTTATTAGATAAAACGGCTTACTGTTCGTATGGTGTACATACACACACATATATAGCCTATATATATGTGTGTGTTTGTGCATATGTATAGAATATGTGTGTTTGTGTATATATATATTTTTTCTGCAGAAGAAACAACATGTTAACGTAAGCATAGACACTGTTGGAATGAAAGGCCTCCCACTTATCCTGTAGCGTTCCATAGAATGTATGATTAATTAATGCGAACCTGTTCTCTAGATGAGGAATAATTTTTAACATATTACAAATTTAATTAAACTTCAGTTATAAAGCTTCGACTCCCTTTGGCGCTCGAGTCATCACTAAAAGCAGAGGCTATTGTGTTTTGTGAATGCATTTTAATTTAGAAGAATACAGAAGAGGTAAAGAAGGGTTGTTTCAGAGCTCTGATAAAGTAGAATGTATCGTATTCATCTTATCAATTGAAACTAACATAGGAGGGTAACTGGCATCCAATGGCTTATTGCGAAGCCACATAACCCTAAAATTAATCAACTATTCCATGAAATGGGATCGTCCATTTGTTTGTGTTCAACTTTCAGTTAATGCTTTACTTATAATTTTACTTTTTTTTTCCTTCTCTCATCATAGTTCACTGTCAGTGCCGTGGGAGTAAATATATTTATAAATGATTTTTGTATAGCCGAAGCAGTAATGTCTTTTTCTACATGAGCACTGATATTCACACTCACACACACACACACACACACACACACACACACACACACACACACACACACACATATATATATATATATATATATATATATATATATATATATATATATACATACATACATACATACATACATACATACATACATACATACATACATACAGGAAATAATTATAATCCCCGAAATTT
Organism: Macrobrachium rosenbergii; assembly: GCF_040412425.1. NCBI lineage: Eukaryota > Metazoa > Arthropoda > Malacostraca > Decapoda > Palaemonidae > Macrobrachium > Macrobrachium rosenbergii. The sequence goes on along the minus strand of NC_089744.1, from coordinate 67,785,400 downwards.
TCAGGAAATATGCTTAACGTCAGATTCACATCCAGATCCTGTCTCCCTTAACCTAACTTAACGCAGGAGGCGGCTTCCTACCTGACTGGACTCTCTTTAACCTTACCTAAGAATTATGTCAGCAATACTGACAGGTATGCATCGGCACCTCACCTTCCCTCTCCCAATAAAACCTAATTCGCAGCTTCCTTCCTGCCGGGGGTAGGTGGAGGCATTCAGCTTGGACAACTGCCCTTCCCGCACAAGTCCTCCATCCCTTCATCCCATCTCAAATGTTTTGCTTATTTTGAGTTTATGAAGACGATCTTTTTACCTTGAAAAGAGGTTATGGATCTTATTTGAAAACTTTCATGGATTGCACATATTTTCTTATTGTACATATTCCTGTGACATACATCCACTCTCATAAGTAGTACGATATTGCATTTTAAAGAATTTATCCCCATTTTCTAACTGAAGTTACTTTGTACAGTTTGAAACCAAATTTTTATTTATATCTAAACGAGCGTTAAATTGCTTTTCACTGATCAGGATTCTTTTCAGTAATCAAACAGTAAAATTTACAAAAGTAGTGATGTAGGTAAGCGTATGTTATTGTCACGTTAAGTGACGGTTTTGCGGGAACTGCTGGTTCCCCGCTCGTTCCCTTTTGTGGATTGCTGCCTCCTTACCTTCAAGTTTTTTTTTTTTTTTTTTTGATGTTCTCGTCGGTGAGCTGCCGTTTTTCTTTCTTCAGTCGGGTCTGGTAGGGCAGCGAGAGTAGCGGCAGTGGCAGCAGCAGCAGGCAGTTTTTGGAGTCGACGTTGGTCGAGGTTTTGAGCAGCAAATTGGAGCACGCCTACGAAGTGGAGCACGACGTAGAGGAGGAGTGTGACCATGAGTAGTCGTGTGACCACGAGCTGCTCATCTTTGATGACAGCGTGAGGCTGTCCTGACGTCTCCATCGGGGTTTTCTGGTTGGTGGGTTTTTGTCCCTGTTGCACAGCTGAGGGCTGTCTTGGTGCCCCGATGGAGGACGTATGTTTGGTATTTTATTTTCTGCCTGCTGTTTATTTTTGCCTCCTTTTTTTTTAAAGCTACTTTTTATTTATGAAGTTAATTGTTTATTTAACTTGATTTTGTTTAGTGCTGCCTTTTGGCTTTTTTTTTTTTTTTGTTATGTTTTTATCTTTTTACCAGACCTGACTCACTTGTAAATATTGTAAATAAATTAATTTTAAGCTCATTTTATTGTTTTTGTTGTTTTCCCCTCCTTTGTTTTGTTGCATCTGCCGTCAGTCATGACAGCCCCGTCCTGAGTATGTTAAAGAACCTGCATAACGGCCCACTCGGGTCGTTACAGTTATGAAAAATTTAAAAGCAACGTATCCTTTACACAGTAAAACCTTTTATTAGCAAAATAGCATATTCATTGCTCAAAATAGATCATATCAATTTGACTGTTCTTGTTGTGACTGCTTCTTTTTCTCGTGTAGTTTTACTAACTTGACTCAGTGGAAACTCAGGGATGTTCACAATAAACCAACTACGTTTCGGCGATCAAAAAGACTTTCCAATACAGTAACATTTATCTTTTGGGAATTACCTGAGTAAAATAATGCTTCAATAAATGTTCGTTTTCCAAGTTATTTTGACATAAGCTTCACTTTAATACTTGAAATAATTTTCCATTTCCATTAAAATTCATTAGGTTGCGTGGTCAGATTAGCAACTGTTTCCTTTTATAAGAAGAGATAATAAATTTTGCAATATATATTCATATATATGTATATATGTATATGTGTATACACACACACACACACACACACACACACATATATATATATATATATATATATATATATATATATTACAGTAGAAGTTTCATCTGGTGATAAGAGTGAGAATAAGTCGATAAGAAGTGATAATAAATTTTACAATACATATACATATATATATATATATATATATATATATATATATATATATATATATATATATATATATATATATTTTTCAGTAGAAGTTTTATGTAGTAATGAGAGTGAGAGAAAGTCGATACGTATTTAGCAGCATAAAACAAGTGAAGAAGCACGCAGTTTCCAATGGAATATTTTCACTAACAAAATCAAATATGAAGAAAATGAGAAAAAATCTTTAAGTTAATACTTAGACTCTATAAAAAGAGAGAAATTCCTTTTTATAAATAACAGCATAAGTCCTCAAAAAATTTTGGCAATAAAGCGAGGCGGCAGTTATTTCTCTGGTCAACTCAAAGAAATGCCACATATATATTTTTCTTACCGGATGATAAAGAGAACCTACCAGTTGCATCCTTGCTGGGAAAATAAATCAGGATTTGTCAGTCTAATGAACGCACAGACGTAAAATTCGACTGAACCTGCGACAAGGGAAGTTGGGAAATATCTAGACCAGAAAATGAAGAAAATCGAGACCTTTCATTAGTAAGGATTTTTCGCAACTAGAAGCCTCTCGGAAGTGTTAGGAAAAAATAAAAGAAAATAGGTTTCTTAAAGTGTGTCGTCTGCCCAACTTTATGATTACTCATTATGCGTCTGATATTGTGTGTGTGTGTGTGTGTGTGTGTGTGTGTGGGTGGGGAGATCAAATAATTTTCCACGTTCCACAACTCAACAAAGTCATCTGTCAGTGTCAACAGCCAGAGAGATTTATACGTCTGATTTACTTCCGAGGTATAAATCATGTTAGCGCCTAATGAAACTTTGAAACAACTGGAATACTTTCTCTTTAATGAAAAAAATATTACAGTTTGTTTTACAGCAATTCTAGGCTAACTCCGAAGAATTAGGACCTTGACTTGACTGCGAACGCAGGTATAAACGACCAACTGGATTTAAGTGGATGGGGTGGAAAATATTATATATATTTCGTACTGAGAAAGTATCTGCTTTTCCAGAACTATTAATAGACAATTTATCTTTTCTCTGACTAAGTGCATTTTCGTTGTTATATTTGATATCCCAAGTTTACTTCATAATTTCGGTTAACAAAGTTTATTTTGTAGGTGTCTCTCCTCTAGATTGAGAACGAGATATGCTGTATATCAGGTCCACCTGATATGCAAAGTTTATTTTATCGGTGCTGGTTAATATTTCGTTCGTCCGACAGCTGACTGTTATGCTTTCCCAACCTAGGTCTTAATTTCCATCAGCCCAGGTTTAACTAATTTTCATTTTCTGCCACTAGTAAATCGTGAACTATTTTGTTATATTTGATAACCAAAGGGTCTTTTATCATGCCTTGACAGTTTCTGTTTTCCTGCTTTATGTTTGTGCGTGTTTTTCCTACGTTAATTTTACCACTGAAGCTAGCTACCAAATCTGTTATCCCCAGGTAACTTTAAACTTTGATTATCCGTCTTCAAGTATGAGTAATCGCATTGGCCAAATTTTCTGTCATTGATATTGTTAGTACTTCTATATTTTATTCGCTTAACGAAGCCAATTTCACTTTTATTTCATTAATTGTTGTCCTCCAAACGTAGATCTCGTTTGTGGGGAGTCTTTTAGGGAAAAGAACATAATTAGTTTCGTTTCCGTAGCTCCATTCCATTTAATCGGGACCAGATTTACTATTTCTTGTTTGTGTTATTTTTGACCCGTTGGTCTTTCAGTATGAGAATGAAAATACTTTTAAGATTTTGTTAAGCATCAGAATATTTAGTTTTTCTAGTTCTCCCGCAGCATGCTAAAGCTTGCTCTGATAAAACCATTTGTCTGCTATTTAGCAATATATCAACTCTTATTTCTTTTGACTTGACTGTATAATACTTTATTTTCCTATAAAAGAATGATAATTTTTTCATTTGAATAAGTTATGAGAATAAGGCTGTCCAAACTAGACTAAAAAAAAAATTAGTTTATCTGTAGGTGTAAGGAATTTCGGCATAGCAGTGAATTGTTCGCTTAAGCCGAGAAGAATTAGAGTGGAGTAAGCCAGCTATCAAGAAATTTTGAAAGCATGTCGAATATATATTAGCTGGAAACTGTGTAGGATGTGCTTCCACAGTCAAGAGGCTGATGTTCCGTAATTAGGATGGATAATCCCCACACAGTATGAGGGAACTACTTACGAAGGAACGTGCACAACCTAAAGAGTACACCTATCTGATCTTTCCTAGATAGTGACCCCCAACAAAGTTCGGGTGTCATTATCTAGGACTAATATTTCTTGGGGGTTATCATCTTTATGATATTTACAGTCGTTTGTTTATGTTTTTACGGTAATCGCCGACGGGCTTGTACTAAACACGCCGCAAAGGTGGATACATACCTGGTTAGAACCTTTTGGGGGTCACTATCTAGGAAAGAACACACCTATCTTTCTAGAAGATGCGTTATATAAGTTCCCACGAGTAGTATGACCATCGCAATACTTTCAACTACAGATTCTTGAGCCGAAAATTCCGGTGGAGCAGAGTAAGAGAAGTATAAGACTAAGAAATAGAAAGAGAATTGTTCGTTGATCTATTACAGCCAGCCAACTTCGCGCACCCTATTTAGAGATGCTTCCCAGATCCTCATAGATATCATCGTACAAGATTGAGCGAGATTAAGAACGAGCTTCTGAAGTGGGCTGGGATTGAAAAGAGGATCATTTGTGAATTATTAGAATCCTCTGAAACTCAGTGGGCAAAGGTGAGAACATTTTTAAAGGAGGTCATGTTATTAAGAGATGGCGTGACCTGATTCACTATATATGCAGATGCCAAATCAACAGTTTTGGGTAAGGGTTACTAGATAAAAGCTGAGGTCATTCTATGCAGATACGGTACGCGGTATAAAGGCAACAATTAAAAAGCATGCATTCTTAGTCACTGTCCCTAACAACAAAAATTAACGCATAATGCATCCCTGTTGTGGGTAGACTTCTTTAGAAAATGTAGCAGTTTATTTCAAATGATTTATGCAGTAAAATTTATATCTAAATGTAGCAGTTTGTTTCAAATGATTTATGCAATAAAATTTATATCAGAGTCCATTGTTTAGTAAAGACATAAAACGAATAAAGCCTGGCGCACTGCGGGACTCTTTTCATGAATTTATTTACATAGATGGTTTTTGCCTTATTTTTTCCCCCACTGATTCCGAAGCCGTATACGTACGTGGAAATATACCCCAGCAGACCCGATATATGTCTCTCTAAAAGCACGAGAATAAGTTTGAAATATTGCCAGAAAATAACGTCAAATATCATAACCCGGAAAAGAAACAAAATCTGGAAAACTGTAAACAAGAATCTATTGGTTTATTACGAGTTCATGAAAAACAAAATTAATTCATATTTTAATTTTTAGGCTTAAGTTTTTGAAAACTGATATCATATGCCAAAGAATTCATGAAATAATACGGAATTAGAACAGTATTTTCACACCGATTGTTATCAATATATATATCGAAATAACGCTTTAATTTTTTTAATTCCTTATTATATGACACGGAAATCAAATTTACTGGTCTCTATATGAAGTGATGTAGTAGATATGTTTATATTGCTTAATTGTCACAGTTAGTAGGGAGTTATTATTACTAAGCGTCTCTCCCGTATATTATGAAAATTTTCACTACTTATTTTATTATTGAATTATCTTCGAAAATATTTTATGTCATACACATGTATATATATATATATATATATATATATATATATATATATATATATATATATATATATATATATATATATATATATATACATATATATATATATATGTATATATATATATATATATATATATATATATATATATATATATATATATATATATATATATATACAGTCTTGTAAGCGTTTTTTTAGACAGGTATCTTCGTTTCAATCTGTTTCTTTTACATTATTTTTAAATTACTCAAGAAGGTGAAATCCTAGGCTTCTGTTCCCCCCAGTGTCAACAGAAACTGCTCTCTCTCTCTCTCTCTCTCTCTCTCTCTCTCTCTCTCTCTCTCATCCAGGGTCGTAAAGGTTTTATTTAGTCCCGGGCTTTGAATAGACAAACACGTTTCATGTCCTGACATGAACTTAGATACATTTTCTCTTTTAACTCATATCCTGGATCTCTCTCTCTCTCTCTCTCTCTCTCTCTCTCTCTCTCTCTCTCTCTCTCTCTCTCTCTTATTCATTTGTCTTACGTTGTACAGATACCACTATCACATAAACCTTTGTGTCAGAGAAAGCGGACTTATATTTCTTGGTGTGTTCAATTAAAACTGCTTTGTACTATACCGGAGTGTATCGATTCCATGTTCCATGGTTTTTATTGTTATATTTATCCCGCAGTGGAACAGTGCAGTCAGTGAACCTCATGCTTTGCACTGTAGGCATTACTTCGGCTTCTAGCTGTAACCCCTTTCATTCCTTTGACTGTACCTCCATTCATATTCTCCTTCTTCCATCTTGCTATCCACCCTCTCCTAACAATTGATTTATAGCGTAACTGCGAGGTTCTTCTCCTGTTGCACCTTTCAAACCTTTCTACTCTCAATTTCCCTTTCAGTGCTGAGCAACCTCAAAGGTCGCAGCGCTCGGCCTGTATTCATGAAACCTCCCAGAGGTAGAAAAAATCACTCCCTCTAACTGAGGTCTTAATTTGTGTATACTTTTTGGATTTATTCAGAAATTCACTTTGTTAAGATTGCGGGGCACTTATTAATATTTTCAAACATTACCGTCCACCTCAGCATTTGGCTGTCTGCCATTTATTCACTATGCTCCGTCGTACGTGCAGTGACCATATTCCCTGAAAATAGTCAAGTAAAATCAGTACCAGTACGTTCTTGTAAAGGAGTATAAAGGTTTTCAACATTTTAATTTTCCAGTGCAAGGCTGCTTTTAATAAGATACCCAGATACCTTGCGTCATTTAAGTTTTATCTTATAAATAGACGAAGGAACTGCTTTACATAAGTGCCCCATCTAATGAGGTGTTCTTTGGAACATATGGCTTTTTCAAAAATCGTGGAAACACATCCATTTAGTATAGGCTGACAGATAAAGCAGACCAAGAGCTTAACATTTTTGGCAAATTAATTGTAAATTCTGTTGACTAAACGACGTTCATGTAAAATAAGCTAAACATAATCTAAAATACACAAAAAATGACCCATTTGTTTCTAATTTTATGTTTGTTTAAAGAACATGAAAAACCTATTCAACAAGAAAAACCCATGTAACGTGCATTGCAAGTTTTCATGTACGCTCATATGACGACCGTTTGTAAAGCTAATACTTGATCGACCTTAGATGTAGAGGAGGTTTGTGGGAAGGTGGGTTTTTAATCAATTAGTGAAAAATATTCCAATATTCATTTAAAATTCTACGTGCACTGAGTTTGTCTTGGACATACTGAGTGTCGCGATGAAATACGAAAGTTAAAAGACTCTGATGTCTCCTGTATATTCCGACATATCAGTGGACAGTCCTTAAATTGGAATTAATTCCTCTCCATATATCAGTTTCTGTTCGTCCTCTTTATGCACTTATATTACAAAACTCAATCAAATATGACCAGACACGCTCAAGAGATGACACTGTCACTAATGTCTCGTAAATTATTAAGTAAAGAAAGTCCGGGATTGGATGAAAGGCAAAAGGTATGGATAAAAATTGGGAAGAATTTCTGAGACACAGGATAATTAGTGGATTCCCATCACGGTTGATATGTTCCAGTCGTCTGACGTCTAGAAAATGGTGAAAAATATTTTCGTCTTCAGACGTTTTCTTGCGCCATTATTTCTCTTCTACCTTTCTTTTCTCTCATTTGGTAGTTTTCCATTTATTTATATTTCGCATATGTGTTTTTGGCAATTAACGTTTTTTTTTTTACTTTCTTAACAAAGGCACCCGTAACTAAGTACTGGGGTTATGTTAGTAAAACGTAAATAACTAAGATTTTAGAAAGAAATAATGGGATTCAACGTTCAAGGAAGACATAGATTTCTTTTATTCAAAGAGAAATTTATAAGAGCAGGGAAAGAATTCTACAACTCAAGGTGTGAGAGAGAAAACAATGAAAATAACTTAAAATATTTGAATTGATGTTCACTTTTGGCCTCAAGATTCTTGTAGACTGGCATAGCGTGATAAACAAATAAAGTCTGATTTATGGAGACATAGTATCGGTTAATTGAATTACCAGACATATTTGTAAAGTAGCCAAGAGGATATAAACTGAGTGCATACGTTTGTTGAGAGAAATGAAAATGATACTCTGAAAATAAAACTGAAAGGAATCATTCATCTTCATGTTAAAAGCACCAAAATAGCAGCCTTCATCTTTAGATCCAATTATGTGCTATTAGTAGGGAAAACGTTGCTTTACTTCATAGGATTTTACGGGTAAACAGTCGTCTGAAATCGTTTCCTTTCCCCATACATGTCCTTCTAAGCCACAGTTTACTAAATCTGCTTTTCATATATGGGCACAAAAAGATACTAGACGACCAAGGCAGCTGGTTAAAGATATAAATGACTTTTATAAGTCTCTTTATATAAAATTGCCTGCGGTTGCTTTATCCAGGATCAGGATGACAGCCCCTAGAAGGACTTGAGGTGTAAGTGGGGTGGGAAGAGGAAGTAGTTAAAAGAGAAAGAACTGACTAAGAAAAATGATGACGGTAGTGAAGGAGAGTTTGGCAGCACGATGAGAGAGTTTGATACAGGTGGTCTTAACCACCTCGGATGATAAAACTCAATTATGTGTGACGTTTCTTATAATGTATTCTGCTTGCACCCAGGACTCACAGGCAGGGAGGCCACGACAACGAGTTTATTAGGGTTGGGTAAGGAATGATGAGGCTTTTCGTTGCTTAGATGGCTGCTTCAGCCATACTCACTGAGATACCAAGTTTTACATTTTACTCATTTACTCATTATTACTGTTTTATTTTATATTTTTAATTATGCTGGGATGTTCAAACGAACACATTCATACACACACACACACACATTCGCTCACTCTTTTGCCGTTTATTTAATAATAACTTAAATTGCTAAGCGCATACACATAATTTTGTTTATATAATGCACAGTCATCATGCTCTCAGTTCCCGCATGGCTCACAGTTAATTTGCTCCTCTGTATTAATTTTTTTTATGTTAGTTGGTTTAGCATGCATTGACAACATCCAGGTTTGTGCTTTCTATTATTGGTGCTAACGATGGATACTTAATTTTGTAAATACCTATAGTTATATACCTAGTGCCGTTTTGGTCCGATGTTCATACGTTTAATCATTACCTTCTCTGATTTAGAGATGCCTGTAACGAACCTGAGGTATTAGTTTTCAACAACTTACAATCTTTTCATATTCGCTAAACTTACACTATTCAGCATATAAGTAAGGGTCTTTAAATATGGGACATGGCAGAATTTTGAAAAATATGAGCGTTGTCTTTGAAAAATATGGGTCTTGTTTCCTGTTTTCTGTGGGCCACTTCTGAACCTGTGCATGTGTGCTATGCTGCTTTTTTTTTTTTGAGCAATACTGTTGGTGTGCCCCGTTCCTGATCGTCAGTGTTAATTCTTGTATTCTTGGGCTCTTGTAACATTCTCTGTGGAAATGGGTCTGTTTGATATATATATATATATATATATATATATATATATATATATATATATATATATATATATATATATATATATATATATATATATATATATATATATATATATATATGTTTATATATATATATATATATATATATATATATATATATGATATATATGATATGTGTGTATATTTGTATGTATGTATGTATGTAATATGTATGTATATGGAGATTGTCCAGAGGGGTCGACATTCGTAACCGATAGGTAGGGAATCAAATTCCAGTGTAAGAAAAGCTTCAGAAAAATTAGTGGTGTAATGTTGATCCAAAAGAAATTAAATCCACATGTAGACTCGACAAAAAGAGAGTTTACTGTATACTGTATGTATAACCCCGTTATTTCCAAATATTGGGTATATGGTAATCAACAATCTCATCTTAGATAAAAAATAAAATCCTTCAAAAGTGACGAGAGTCACTGATGAATAAATTGTTTCAGTATCTCAAAATCTTTAAGTCATAAAAGCCAGTGACCATCGTATGTGTTACGATTAATAAAATACTGTCCTTTTTCTTCTTGGTTATGCCTTTAAATTCCTTCCACGTGTTTTACAGTAATGTATATTGTTAAACTATGTTGTCATATTTCATTATATTCTTTGTAGACATTACTTACACCTTGTCTTTATCACCTGCTAAATGTGAGTAATATATTTACCATGTATTTCATAAGTATTTCACAATATCTGTATGAAAGACTAAAAAATCCAGGTAACTGCTTATTGTAAAATTGCAACAGCCAGCTGAATATTACAAGATTACATATATCGCTACAACCAAATTCCGTCCAAATGCATTAGTGCAAAAAAATCTAATATGAGCATTAGAGGTTGTTGTTTTAACTAGGTATGTTTATGATAATTAGGCCTAAAGCATGAAAACGTACTGATGCGTTATGCGACTTTACATGACTACAGTGTTCTCAAGTCAAATTCCTATTTATCTAGGAAGATCAATATTACACACAAGTTTCTCAAATTTCTGCTCACTTTGCCGTTTTAAACGCGACCTGCGAAATGAAAGAAGGTGTAGATAGGTCTGAAAAAACTTAAATTCTGTATAAAACGGGGAGTGGGGAGGGACGATGGGAAGAACCTACGAAATAATTAATAGGGTTAACGGATAAAGTTAACAAGAAAGAAGAGAATAAATAGAAGTGGGTCTAACATGTATAGAAATTCTTTTCGAAAAAGTATTGTAGTAACAACCGTTGTTCCAGACCTTAAAATATCTTCATGCGAGGCATAACATTTCCATTCAAGGGGATTTATGAGTAAACCGATTTTCATATCTTGTTTTTGGAGTTTCACTCCTCAGAGAGAATAGATAACGTTTCTGGGAAATTGCAGAAGAAAAGCGTGGGAGAAAAGTTGTCATGCCCTTTCAGTTAAGCTGTATGCCCTTGTGCAAAGAGTAACCATTATTTGTCAATAAGGGGCTTTACTTAAGCGTTACACGTGATTAAGTGCACGCTAACAATCTGCTGCATATAGCTATAGTTTTATATTTTTACCACGCTTTATAAAAAAATATGTGCATGCTTGCATTTATAATGAAGTCCGGAGAAACGGAAAACAGTTTCTTAACAGTATTTCTAAAGGAATAAAAGAATGGTTTAAATAAAAAAATAAGAGCTGTCCCAATGGAAGCTGTGCAGCTGATCCTTTAAAGAAGGAAAGTTTATATTATGAATCAAGACGTCAAAATCCCCAACGTCTGCAGGACTTCAAGATTATTCGTCAGACATCTGATTTCTTTTTGCGCAAAGACTGAATTATTTTTCATGTTTCACAACTCTGCAAAGTCATCTGTCAGTGTCATGAACCAGAGAGAGAAAGAGAGATTCTCAAGTTATAAATAATATTAGCACCGAAAAGAATCGTTAACCCGTGAGAAAAATTTTTGAATGTATTTATTTCTAGATGAAATTATTATTTTTAGAAACGAAGCTATCGAATCGAAAAGTTTATTATGGTAAGTAATCGATAACTAGGTAATTCATCTTATGATTAATCAAAGCTTATATTATTTTTATGTAGGTCTATTTCCCTTTATCAATTTAATTTCTCCCTAGCCCTTTGGCTGATGGTAGTTACTTTTTCAGTGCGCGTACTTTAATTTTTCATTTTTGTATCAACCGATTTTTAAATCATACTTGTATGATTTAAAGTTTATTCAGTTCTTGAAATTAACTGATTTCATTGTAGTTTTTCAATGATATTTCCCTTTTCCTTTCTGTCATATTATTTTACCATCGGATATATTCATCCTCTTCGGATTGACAAAAAAGCATTTTTATTATTGCCCCAAGTTAATTTTCATCAATATCAAAATTTTAAAGTTGATTATGTTATGTTTTATCTACATCTGTCCGATTAATTAATGGTGTATTCGATGTATTGTCATTATCTGTCGTTCATTTTATCTTTCACAATGTGTAACATTGTTTCATTATCGCATTTGTTTTCAATTTTGTGAAATGCATTTTTTCCCAGTTTGCAGTTGTCTTTAGATAATTCAAGGGTGGTACAGTCTAGTCAAATTACAGCTATGCTTTTTTTCATACTAGAAGTCTCCTTTGCATCCCTAAATGATTTAGGGTGGAAATCTTTGCAGTACAGTCAAGCAGAATTAATTAAAAAGAAAATATTGAAATAATTTCAGACTGCTCTTCAAGCGAAAACATTGCCGAGTCAGATTCCTGTGCCACTACCCTTTGTGATGTGCAACGTTCAAAAAAGTTCTTTGCTATTGCACTGATTGCTTACGAAATGTTTGCTTTGACTGTTTGGTTATTTCTGATGCCCGACTTTTTCATATTCAATTTTTGTCTTTATGTTTTCTTATTTTCTCTTCTTTGTGATTCTGACATTTCATTAGCAGAAGTATTAAGCCGATATCTGTGTGACGTGTTCGTTCATGCGGATTTATCGCGAGATATGATGAAGCTGTCCACAATCTTATCTGTAACATTTTCATTCTTTTTTTTTCAAACATTCTTTCCCTCGTTTACCTGTAAGATTTTTATTCTTTTTTCAGCCTTTCTTTCCATCGTTTCACTGACTTCCTTAATATGTTTGTCTTATTTTACATCGGTTGATCTAATTTCTAACTAATGAATTTAAAATCAGTATGATAAAATAAATCATATTATATGATACTGAATTCAGCCAGTTATATAATTTGATATAAAAGACAATGAATAATTTTCCACATAATCCAATTATTTGTGGTTGGGGGGGGGGCGGTTATGCCATAATGTTGCACTACAGAAGCATTAGGGTTCTATACTGGAAAAAGGGTATGAAGAAATGTGAGTGTGAGATGGTCGGTGTATGCTTCTATAGTAAGGAAAGTCCCAAATTATGGTAAGGGCTGAACTCGATTGTCTTTTAACTTTATTTGTATTACTGCACTTATTTTTCTGGCATTTTCCATATTTATAGAAAACTCAGTAAAGAATAATTCTTTAGATTATTCAAGTGATATATTAATCTTATTAGTAATTGTTAATTGACAACGTTTGAAGAGTTAATATTCAACTTCATTAAAATTAATTGTTCAAAACTCAAGTTCCTGACTTTGGAAGAGTTATACTGTAGAATAGATATAAGCCACGGCCGTGTTCCGTCAGACTATGGTGATTAAAAAGCAAACCTTTCAATTCAGTACAAGTGTATTAGTGCTTTGTTAGTTACCACTCGGTACGTAGCCTTTCTTGGAAAGTAGTAGATCATATGTATGTTACTTTATGCAAATAAAAATCTTGTAGTTGACTTCCTCCTTAAGTTCTTTTTACTCCTTTACTTACAGTTATGATTTTTTCTAGAGTTCTTTGCTATGTGAGACGTACAGTACAAAAAAAGTCAACACTGTGGAGTGAATAATCGACTTATGATAAACATAAGTAAAGATGCAAGATACAAGGTCAAGATGCAATATATAGGAATAATATGTTAAGTTGAAACAGTTTATGTCCATGTTTTCGGACTAGATTTCGATGATAATGTGTTAAGCGAAATATTTCCAGATAACCTGTAAATCTCAGATTATTCGAGGTTTGCTCTTGGGAACTTCAGACCGAGGTTAATAACTGTAACTCCATCAATTCCGCCTTGTTTGATTTTTACTTTGTCAAGTCGCTTGCGACTGTCTGCGTTATGAAACTCGAAGCCTCCAGTTTCTAGTTACAACTTTCAAAGGAAGTTTGTAATTTCTTACGCAAGTTTGACAAGTGTTGAGCAGCATTAGTTTGATTTTAGATTATCTTTTGCATTATTCATACCGTAGAAGGTTTGCTAAGGTACCAGTCTTAAAGTACTGACCGTTACAGTCTGATACTCAGTCATGGTACAGACCTTTTTCCTTAGCCTCTATGTACACTAAATACTCTGGCATATAATCTTAAGTCATCTCTTCCTGATCTCGTCTGACAACACTGAATATACCTTTTTGCATTGTCTTGATTCTTTATTGTGGAAACTCCTAAGAGTATCCTGTGGTGTTGGTGTATACTACTGTCATGCAGGACTTTGATTCTACCACTGTGAAAAGTTGGACACATTCGATAACAGCAACAATTCTCCTTAAGTCCTCTTACCCATGGGAAGACCGATGTTGAAGGTGTATACTGTCTTCATGGACTGTTGAGTATTATCAGTTTTAGAAGCTGGAGCCATTCTGTATCAATAATGACTCCTGTCAAGTTCCCTTATACCTGCCGGCAGACCTGCCTGAATCCCTCAATAAAAATCGGACAGTATATCTTTTGAAAGTTGATTCCCACTTTGATGCTCATTTTTCCATCTCTGGTGGTGTTCCTTAGTATTCCATGTTCTCTCACTGGGACGTTTCTCCGTGTATATGAGTTTTTCCAGTGCACTTTCTCTCCCATTATGTTTTTGTCAAAAATAAAATCTCTCCATTTGACCTCTTTCGTGATCAGTGCTTCTATGAAACTGTTACTTCCTTTCTTTTTACCTACTTTTCAGTATGATTTTAATGGTAATGTAATTTCAGTCAAGCTAGCCTTAGAAGGATCAACTATTAGCCATTAAAAATTTCAATTTTTCCGAGTTCATATTTCCATATTTACATCTCTGTATACTCTCTCTCGATGGGAGAAGGAGGCTTTTGTGTGCTATTTATATCAGTATTATTTCTACAAGTAATACTTAATGTTAAAAAGAGTGCCTTTTCTCCGCTTAGGCAACTTGTTAACGCTCATTACTTTGGAAATCGGTAACCCTCGGGTTGTGCGTTATTGGCAACAAACTTTCTTTCATTTTACTACTTAGATTAGCAATTCTCTTGTCGGTTCATTCGTTCTGAAAAAGTATTCGTTTTTTCCATTGCCCCATTTTTTTCTCAAGTCTGAGTTAGTTGAGGTTTCCACCTCCATTTGAACCATGTCTTGTGAAAGGTCAGCATGCCTTTTTTTTTATGGCGCAGGTGAATAAATACACTTCATATCTTGTTGATCTGAGGGATTATGATTATCCCGCCATTATGTGAAACGTTACCTTCATTATCAAAATCATCATCTTTGGTATTATCATCATTATTTTGTTGTAACTACATACTTAATGATCAGTGAATCATGAATGCTTCATTACCAGCGTCAAAAACAATGTTATCATCATAGTTGATATAAAAATCTTTTTGTGACCATGATTATTATAAACCTTTTGTCAGTTGTATTATCATAAGCATTTTTCTACACATCCTTTTTCTACACATCCTTTTTAGGATCATTATCATATTCATCATCGTTCTTATTTACGTCTGTTATGCATCTGATCTGCATTCGCCCAGGCTTTATATTGATAACTGACGTAGACAGTTTCATTTCCTTTAATATTTATCCATTTTTAAAATGATTCTTTTTCTTTAATATTCCTCTCTGCTCAGCCTACCATCCTCCCCGATTCTTTTTCTTTAATTTTCTCTCTCTGCTCAGCCTACCATCCTCCCCACTCTCTCTTTCTCTTTCCCTCTTTCTTACCCAGATTCACGAAACTTCACCAGGGGCTGAGTTTGATTTTAAAAGAAATATTCATAATTAATGTGTATGCATTTTCTTCATTTTCTGTAGCTACTCTCTCTCTCTCTCTCTCTCTCTCTCTCTCTCTCTCTCTCTCTCTCTCTAATCACGAAGATAACAGATCTCTCCATAGTCAAGTACACTGCATTGCCCAAATACAAACCCTATCTCAAAAATCTCTCTGTGTGTCAGGGGAAGACCCTTTCATTTCTCTGCTGTATTATACGAAAACTTCTTTGTGCTTCATCAGCGTATATTTTTGAAAGCAACCATCAACTGAAGAGGGTCTCTCTCTTATTAACCTGCCGTATTAATAATGAAACTTCCCGGAACTCGAAATTTTGTTCCAAGAAGGACAAATGTGTTGAAGTTGCTCATTTTACATAAGCAGGGGACTTTTAGAAGAAAAATTTCCGAGAGTAATATTATGTAATCCCGTTAACACCGGTTGTGTTTTTCGTCCCTGTGTGAAGTCCCCTCTTCACTTGCGTGTTACGTAACATCTCTTCTTATATCATTCAGTTTTCTTATTAAATTGTAATTATCAAATCACAGCGTGCAATACACTCAGGGGAAAGTACCATGCCCATGCAATTTCGGAAAATTCAACTGAGTTCATAAAAGAGAATATTTAAGTTTTGTGTTCATTAACTGTAATGTTACTTGAATCTTTTCTCTTGCAGCAAAATCCGGGACACACTTTACAAGTTATTAAGTAAAGGTATTAGCTGAAATTCTGCTGATAAGGCATAATGCCTAGATGGTGGTTTAAATGGCAGTAACTGAATTTCCACTGAATCCAGAGTGCTTTAATGTCGCTAGCGTCTAGATTTTATGGTCTAATTATCATTTAAAATAAATAAATGCTTTGGAGTGGAGAAAACAAAAAAAAATGAACATTTCCTTGTGATTACAAGGTCCAATATGGCTTTGGCAAACATTAATTGTTTGTTCCAAGTTTATAATTATCTACCACCAACTCTGGAGGTTCCAGTATCTAAAAAAAATGCTTATTAATAATGCAAACATATTACCTGAAGACAGATTTAAGAAAGGAAGATTCAGGGTTAAGATGTAGAGTCTAAAAAAGGTGAAACAAAAGTTGAAAAGAAAGGTTAAAGAGGAGACAAAATAACAGAGAATAGAAGCGACAGTATTATAGTGGAAAGATGAAAAGTTAAGTATGCCTGAACTCTCTCTCTCTCTCTCTCTCTCTCTCTCTCTCTCTCTCTCTCTCTCTCTCTCTCTCTCTCTCTCTCGTTATCGGATGAAAGGAAACGAAAGTGTGATGGGATTTAAAAACCAGAAGGGTCGTAATGGAACAGAGGGTGCCAGGAAAAGTTCATCGAGATCTAATTCAAGGTATGCATATAAAAAATAAATATTCCTTCCAGGTAACAAGATTACACACTATTCAAGTAATTAATTATATACGCGTTTTTAAATTCTTTATAATGCCACTACTGATGAGAAAATTAAAATGTAATCTCAGAGGCACTTAATGAAAATAGTATTTTGTGGAAGTATTACCATTTAATATTACAGGAAAATAATGATGGGAACTATACTAGACGTAAACGAGTGGCACTGGAAATAAACACTTGTTAAGAGTAAAAAAGTGGATTCGTACCAAGATTTCTATTTTGAAATGTCTAGAAAGTGGTCTTATTCTGTTAACCCCCTGGCTTTCCCCACCAATATTTTCTTTCATTCTTTATGATTTTTTTTCTAGTAGAATGACGTTAAATAAAAAAAATGTAATGATCCTATTTTAAGGATTAGAGATAACGAGACCTTCGGTTATTTAAAGTAAATGAGTAATACTAAAAATATTATCAGTAACAAATAAAAAATATTGTGAAAAGTCTGTAAAATAATTTTACGGCAGGAAAAAAAGGAACCCTTTCAATTTAAATACTGAGACTATTGACGTGAAGCCAAGATAAGACAATTTGATTTTTCAGAACGAGGGTGATTGAATTCCACCTGAAAATAGCTTTTGTAATCGTATGATATCGATAAAAGGAGAAGTCGTGGCGAATAAGAGCAAACCAAGAAAAATCAGTAAGATGGGAATGTAAAAAGAGCATTAAAGAATAAAGGTTTTTGAATAAGGTGTTATGTTTGATTGCTTTCTTGGAAAGCGTTGCAGTTTACAGTATTTCAAGAGAGAGACAGAAATTTTACCTCTAGTTTTTACTTGCTATGTAATATACGTGCATTCAGGGCTTATTTGCTTTGTATGTGCTCGCTTTTGTACCCCAAGGCCACTCACGATTACACACCTGAGCCCTGCTTTTCAACCTTTATGTGTGATTACGTTTTTCGTTTAAACATTGCCATTAATAACATTACTTTTTTGGCTAAGTGATTTTACGTACATACACCTCCATCTGTGTCTTTCTCATTATACCATTTTCTCTCTTGTTTGTTGATATTGTTGAGGATTTTTATTAAGTTTGTTTTTTTTTATTTCAATTACTTTCAAGTTAACATGGAAACCCTAATATAGGTGCATAAGTTTAGAATTTTATTTTTATATATATATATATATATTATATAAATTTAAATATATATATATATATATATATATATATGTTTATATATATATGTTTATATATATAATATACATATATATAATACATAAATATGTGTATGAAAATAAAATTCTAAACTTATGCACCTATATTAGGGTTTCTATGTTAACTTGAAAGTAATTGAAATAAAAAAAACAAACTCAATAAAAATCCTCAATAATACAATATACAGTACACAAACAAGAGAGAGAATGGTATTATGGCAAAGGCACAAATGGAGGTGCGTGTAACAAAACCATTTAGCCACAAAAGTAATGTTATTAATAGCAATGTTTAAACGAAAAACGTAATTACACACACGCACACACACACACACACACACACACACACACATATATATATATATATATATATATATATATATATATATATATATATATATATATATATATATATATATATATATATATATATATATATACTATATATATATATATATATAATATATATATATATATATATATATATATATATATATATATATATATATCCCCAATGTGCAGAAATCTCTCGAAGTGCCCATCCCTAAAAGCGCCCCCTCCCCAACAACCCTCGACCCAACTTGTTACCTCATTACGCATCTGCAACCTGAAACTTGCCTTTATCCTGTGAGTATTATTGCACTTCCTTGATGCTGAGGCACCTTTGTCCATACATCTTCCACACCACCTTACAAATAGTTTTCACCAAAGTATCGTCAACTCGACGAGATAAGAGGGATGTTACAATAACATCAGCGTACACACTCCTGCAAATGTGGAACTCCCGTGAGTCAAACCATTTACAGAATCGGGACAAAGTTATTTACTCCAATTACTCTGTCAGTTATCGTACCAGCTGGTCTTACAGACGCTTAAATCTTAGCGCCAGTATCTGCAGTTTTTCACGTTCATCACTAACATTGTTTCCTCAGATATTATACATTCCGCTCTCCGTTATGTTTATCCTTTTGTTTATTTTGGAAGCTTGCGCCTATATACATTGTCCTCTCCTTATTTCCACTCTTCATTCCATCCTTTCATTTCATGAAAAAAAAATGTAATGATTGCTCACACCCAGTTTTATAAAACTAGTCTATTTCCCCGTCAACGTATTTTTAGCGTACACTTCACTTTCATCAATAAAGTCCTAATGACTGTATACAATATATTATCAGTACCCTCCACATTTTATTCCTGTCAAGTACGAGACAAGCTTTTTCCTCTTTTACCCTCAAGTAATGCCACAATTTTTTTTTCTGCAAACACTTGCTTCTCTCTTACTCTTCCGTGTATATGTTTACCCTGCTCTTTACCTGTCAGTCTTTTTCTTACCGGGCTTACTTTCTGCTTTATAAAAATTTACTCGTCTTAAGTATGATGTTGGAAGTTGTCGTTATTGTAGGGGTGTGAGGTCATTAGGCGATAAGGTATACGATCGTTTGCCAATGATAAAAATGCTTTTGATAGCGAGTTACATAACTTACCCATTGATTTAAATAACTTGTGGCCTTTTTTAAAAGCGGAATAAAAGCCCAGAAAGTGCCTTTTTTTCATTTTTAGTCGCATTGTTAATTGATGACCAATTAAATTCTGTAGCAATCCAAACGGGACTTACATTCTAACGAGAAAAAAAACACAATTTAAAAGAGTAGTAAGATAAGAAAAGAAATATCAATACCTGAAGGAAACTTGTCGGCTTTAGAAGAACCCACCCTCTCTTAGAAATATGAATCGGACTTCTGAATCTAAAACAGCAGTCTTCTGGAACCGCTACCCAGGAAGTAAGAGCCACTCTTCCTGCTTTATAAAGCGGAGTATCTTAGCAAGGGCTTGTAAAGATTCAAGTTGAAAGCTGGTATGAACCGAAGTGTGGATAAAATCGTGGGGCCTCCTTGAAATTGACTTGTACTGACGATCTTTTATTAGCTAGAATAACTATTGTTTTCCCCCAAAAAAAAAAAAATCTTTGAGTACATAGTAAATAAATCGCTTGGTCTTAATAAGATATTTATTAAATATTTATGACTGCTGTATGATTCCTTTGCTACGGTTGTAAAATGTATAAATAAAGAAATTTCCGTACGATTGTTTCTACACGATTAGTTTCTTGTATTAAGATGATTCATTCTGCTTTATAGGCAGGAAGTCTTTTTCGAAGTAGATGAAAAGACAGACCTGCTCTTTGAGTATTTGAGCCAAGAACCAGCGATTTACCAGTCACACGGACATGAATTAGTTGAATTAGATACGCTACAGCGTATATCTACGGTGTTAACCCTCCTCGCCCAACTACTAAGTTTGGGGTATTATAGTATGTTGGTCTGATGAATGACGGGTCATCGATTAAAAATGGTTGTCTAATAAGCCATTTCCACGAGGAATTCCTTGCGTATACTCGTAATGCATACTTCGCCTCAGTGTCTTTGATGAGGAGAATTGGATGTCTTCTAACTGCTAGCGGGCGGGTGGCGGGTAAAACCATAATACTTGGGTGCAGTAGGTCCGCTTTGATTCCAATTATATTAACTTGCATGTGTGGTACCCTTCCTTTTTTGCTTCTGTAACTGAAAAGGGGAAGAGACGCTGTCTGCGCCAATTAGTCGCAATGAGTACAGGCGCCCCAGTATTATCAAGCGTACTGTAAGTTACTGGCATTGATATCATCAATATGCCGTAAATTCCTTATTAGCGTTGATTATTTTTTGGATAAGATGACTCCTTGATCTCGTCACAGTCAATCAAAGTCATGCCTGAATGCATCCAAGCTGCGTGCGGTTCTTAAAGAGCACATTAATCTCGATCTCAGAAAACTCGTCACATGTCATTCCATACATATTCTTTAGAATGGCTTCAAAAAGTTAGTTGCATTTTTAATTTTATTGGCAAATACTGATTCCAATTAAGTGTTTTGCGTTCACAGGCCCACGACTGCTCAGCAGTGAGAGTTAATCATGGAATTTCACCATGACTAAGATGTGTTCAGGGCTCGTTTCATCTACATAAGGCATAAAATGTTTACGGGAATTCAGTCGGTTGTTATGGAAACGCCAAAAGATAAAAATAAAAAAAACGAGACTGCAAAGGGTAATTCCCTTAGAATGATCTGGTACCCTTAAATTTGGGAATATCATCATTCACTTCAACATTAATTCTATCTGCTCCTAACTACCGACACCCGCCCCCACCCCCGCCCACCCCCGCCGTAACCTTCATGTCAGAGTATGTGTCAGTTACGCAGAATAATCCCAGGTCATGAAAACTTTATAGTCTTAACTGAAGATGGGATAAACAGTAAAACCGGCAAATTTTAGAAAGAACGCATGCCACTTGTTGCAACTAGAGGGATGATTAGCTGCACTTCATGAAACTGAAAAATCTGTTAATGCTCTCTCTCTCTCTCTCTCTCTCTCTCTCTCTCTCTCTCTCTCTCTCTCTCTCTCTCTCTCTCTCACAGTTAATTTACCATTTTATTTACCTCTATAATCTCTTCTCCAGAACTTTAAAAAAAAAGGACTACACGATAATGTAAATTTGAAAAGCCCATGATTGATATTCGTAAGTGCTTAGTTTTAACATTCAAATCATTTAACCGAATGTGCGTTACAATTGTCTCCGCGTCGACCCTTAGAAAGAACTGTTTCACAAAGAAATGAGCAAGTCATCAGAGACCTTGTCCTGATTCGTGATCATTGTATAGTAAAATAGTGTAATGTGTGATGTCATCACACATGGCACGGCACGTGGAAGGTTTTGTGGGGCGGGGTCGGGAGGGGGAGAGGGAGTTTTCTTTAAGAGTATTAAGTAAATGTGAGTTAGCTCGTTTCATAACACTCTGTTTGTAGACTTCTTTTGTAGGGTAGAATAGCCTTAGGTAATTTATACATTATGACAGTCTTGTTAGACAATTTAATCGTTGTGACAGGGAATCGTCTTATTTCTATCTAGAGTTGAAGGGCATTGCCTTTTGAATGGGAAATTTTATTGTACAGTGAATTTCTGCTGTCGTGAAATTCTGGTGTATATAATTGTTGCAGTTTAAAGTTTCGGACATTAAACTTAAGTACTTATATATAAACAGTATTCCGAAGCTTTGGCGCGATTTTACTTTATAGTAAATATCCGGAACAGGTGAGTTATGTAGATATCAAAATGATGATGATGATTATTATTATTATTATATTATAATTATTGTTATCATTATTATATAAATGTATGGAAATAACGCTTAGTGATATGAAAAGTATTAAAATTAAAATCTATTAAACGTGAAAATATGTTAAAAATATCAATAGGAACCCTGAGAGTCGTCAAGCCATTATGAAAGTAATTTTGTTCAGTGTTAGTATCCGCTGATGCAGTAGACTCTGTTATTAACTGTAATAACAGAAGTAAAGTCATTGTAATTATGGTATGTTGTTGTTATTTTTATAACAGTAGTAATCTTAAAAGCAACAAGTAGTAGTGGATGTCCACGTCCTATGGTTTCCTGTACTTGATGGCCTAATACTCGCATTATGCGCACGGCTATTGTGATATTATCCAAGATTAAGCAGAGAAATCCGTCTCAGAAGTGCTCAGAGGAGAAGAGGGACTTAACGAAGATATTCCTTTATGGGGTCTGGGAGATCCTTCCCTTAGTTCAGTGGTTCTTAACCTAGGGTACCTGTACCCTACAAAACCTTAAACCTGGGGGTACGAGACATGATAGCCAGTGCAATGGTACTGTATATTTATCATATGTTTGTATTGTATTTATATTGGAAGGGCGCGCGAGAACATTTTCTTAGATATCAAGGGGTACTGGCACTGAAAAAGGTTAAGAACTACTGCCTTAGTTGTTAGATGTAATGAAGCAAACAGATAAATGAAAGTGTAATTCCATTTACATTCCATTGTTGCTAATAGCATAAAGGCGAAATGGAAGAAAGATTATAGTGAGCAGGAAGTAAACTTCACTGTTCTCTGATCTCCTTTGTCTGAAACACTTACAGTAATACTTCTACCTACGTCCATATATATCCACACAGCCGAAGTCTGTCATTTTCGTTGTCTCCCTTTCTCTGTAGAAGCTCTAAAGGGTGGGATATATATTATTCCGTTATGGACGGAAAAAACACCACATTATACTGAGAATTATGGTGTCGTCGTCTAAGTTAGCACATTTGATGTAAGGAATGATATGGTCTCGGCCTAAATATTTTACCAAAACATCCTTTCATGATTATACGTAGCCCGTATACTCATAACCAAATAATTTATATATGTGTTTCTTATTCATGGCTTTTGGAAATGAGGTAGGGAAATCGTGTCCAACTTTCAGGTGGGATGTTATTCAAGGATTTAATTTGTCGTATGAAGTAGTCTAAAAAATATACATTGATCTCCGATTAGGCTTCAGCTTATATGTAGAACCACCGATTAAATATTCCAAATCTTTAACTAACATGTTAGAGGGCAATATAAGTGTTCATATTCCTTCAGGCTCTTTTTCGGGTTTTCAAACTGTAGGATTTGCATAATTCGCCGTCAGTTACGTTTCGATAAGGAATATGTCATCTTTCATATAGAAAGGCCTGCATCTCGAGACGGCATACTCGCATATAATCTTCATAAGATTCAGCAACAGCTTGTAATTGAAGAATTATTTGAAACATCCACTGTTAGACGCGAATCTGCAAGATTTTTCTGGCAAACACATAGGGCTCATTTAATGCAAATATTTATTACGTAGCGGGCATGTGGAAATAATTATCATTAGCATCCGAGGATAAGTGGGCTCCTGATGAGAAGGAAACTAGTTATCTTTATTATTTTGTAGATAACTACACAAATTTAATTTGATAACAGTCTTAGGTATTGTAGTTACAATGAATTTTGCATTTCCAGCAATATTTTATGACTCAACTGAACGATAATAATGGTTTAAATTTCAAAACCAGCCACAATCATTGACAATGAAATGCAGTTTTTAGTTTGGGCATGCACTTCCTAGTATTTTATTTTTGTTGACGTTCCTCATGCGTACAAGACGTACAAACAGATTATTCCAGCTGGCTGCAAATTTCCCGTCACGCCTTTCGTCACTCTAAGGCTAAGCTTATGTTATACGCGTATCATCAGGCGGCACTCGTGTTATTTGAGGTTAAATTTTGCTTTTCTTCTTTTGCTGATGGCTGTAATGTGAAAGAAATTATTCTAAAATGGACTTACAAAAGGTGATAAAGTGGTCAACATAGTCATTTTATCTTAATTTTAAAGGAAGTGTTGTATCAGTTATAGAATGGATGAATAATATTATTAATTATTCATTTATTTCTTTCTTGTTTCTAATCACATCTGGGTCAATAACGGCATTCGTGCTTTGTTTATATTCCTGTTAGTCGCAAAACTAGGTTTACTGAAATCCACTCAGCGTACAGGCCTGAATCGTTAATGTTTTTAATCATGTCGATGAGAGTCTTTGTTGTCTTTATTCCCAGTGAAAGATTTATTTATTTATTTATTTATCTATATTTGCTTTCATTTGAGGAGTTTTGGTGTTTTATCAGATGGATGCTTCTAGTCAAATAAAGGATGCATAATTATGTTTGGGAGCAAAAATGTACTTGCTATTTTAAGAGTCTGCATCAGTAAAGGAATAGGATGTATGGAAACTGAAAAAAAAATCCAAAAAATTTACTGCCATTTACATTTGACACATAACTTTAAGGCTCTTATGTCCATCGATCTGGAAGTTGAAACGACTTTCCATGTTAAAGATAAAAAACAAAAGCATCCTAGGAAAATTTGATATTAATTAATGTAATGAAACTGTTGATTGTTCAAACTGAATAAAATACTGGATGAACAACAACCTACGAACAGAAGAGAATTTAATCAGCTGAAGAGACTGTTTAGGATTTATGGTTTAAAAAAATATATATATATATATATATATATATATATATATATATATATATATATATATATATATATATATACACTGTATATATATATTTGAGTGCGTACCTATGGATAGAGATAATAACATTTAGGAATAAATATGTGTTATAAATACATAAATAACAGGAAATTTCAATTAAATCAACATAGTAGAAATGAAATGAACTTGTAATTATAGTTATAATAAACATTCCAAGACGAACTTTTCTTTAAATGACTGAAGAACAATAATCATCATCTTTAGATTCGAGGTATGCCTACGGCGTATGTTCATAGCCACGGAAAACTAACAAATGCCTTTAATAAGTTGCACTCGAATTGATAAACATATATACATACAGTAAGGGGTGGTATGCAGACTGTTGCTATACTAAATTGACATTTACGATAGAAAATGATTTACTTCATGTGACATGCGCACCTTTCCGGGCCTTTAATTTGTGGCATAGCATCACAAGATTCCGAAAGAAATCCACCTCGTAACAGTGCCTTTACCATGCAGTTGTTTCTCAAGGGACTACTTGAATCTTATCTTTAATAGTTCCAGTCTACCTAATATTTCCCACGACAAAGTTTAAGCCATTATTTGTATGCAGCTGAATGGACGTTTTCTCGCCCATCTTGTGTGGTTCTCTGTGTAGCTGTTGACTGTCAGTCTCTCTGTCTGTGTATTAGCAATTCGCTAACGTTGGCACATCTTAATAAAACTGTATCAATCTTACGCAGTTAGCTAAGGGGTCATCTTTCAGAATTTGTTAGTAATACTTTTCGCTCAATTCCTCCTTGTTTCGTAAATCATATTTCTTCTTTGTTACATAAAACTGTTAGTTCCACATATTTCTCTTTGTTACATGAAACTGTTAGTTCCACGAATTTCTCTCTCTCTCTCTCTCTCTCTCTCTCTCTCTCTCTCTCTCTCTCTCTCTCTCTCTCTCTCTCTCGTGAGACTGTTTTCCGTGTGAATGACACAACATTGAGTTCTGATAAATGTTGTTCATAAATTCTGAATTATCTACAATGTCTAGAGAAGCCTCAGGATAAATTGTTATTTTTTTTATTTCGGTACATTACATCAAACACTATCTCTTTGCCCCAGGTCTTCATAACATTTTCATTCGCCAGTGAGACAGTTCAGGTGAATGCGGGTTCGTATGGGTGGCATAATTATCCAGTGATAATAATCTGCAGTCATTTTCTCCTTCTCAACTTTCGAGTTTTATTGAATTCTCCTATCATTTATTAACAAACAATTCATGTAATATTATTATCCCTTCTCTCCTCCTCTCCACGGAACAAGTGTCATAAACTCTGCTAATATTCTTCAGTGCTTATAAAGGTTTCAGAGATGACTTGCATTGCTGTGAAGTCATGTGTATTCGACATTCCTTTAAGAACATAGTTGTTTCTCAATAGAAATGGGAACGCATGGCATAAATGAAGCTGATCTTTGGTATTTGCCATTGTGCAGTTTTTTAACGGATAATCTTACCACGGAAATAAGGTGTCTGTGAATTTAAAGCGAAAAAGAAATTTTCGTGCCGTGTGAACTTCCGGATTAACTTGACATGTATTGTGACTTGGACGGTACAAGTAGGATTAACCGTCCATGACTAGATACAGGTCTCTTAAAATGGCCTTTTTGGGCCTTTTTTTTGTATTTGAGGTGGGATTGAATATAAGACCAGATTTTGTAATATCATTTGCCCACGTAGTGTATTACCTATTAAGAGTTTTGGGTCAAGGTTACCCATTTTATCTTGTCTGTGCTCTATTTCTTAAGTGTTAGATGATATACATGAGAAAAGAAGTCTTTTAATGTTTATTTTACTACTATTGCTTGCCCCTGTTATCAGCATTTGAGCGTAAAGAACGTTACTTAAATGCACATGATATGTTTTATCTTTTTTCTGGGGAATTATTTCCTCATAGGTGGGTAAGAGAGAGAGAGAGAGAGTAGTTATGTGAATTCCAAACTTCTATATCTATGAAGTTAGTAAGGTAATTGATAATGTTCAGGGAGGCAGAAATAACAGAGTACAAGCATGACACAAGAAGTTGAGCTTGTCTTAATAACTTAAGGCAGGTACTTTCTAAAAGAAAACCAAGTCTCGCAAGGAAAAGAGGCAAGTGACTTCGTGGCAGAGTGGAATAATGTTACTGGAGTTCATGAAACAATGATAGCACAAGTCCCACAACAATCAGGTTTCCTTAGTTCTGAAACGAGGCAGAAGTGCTATAATGGAAACAAAAAAAAACACAGTAGAAATAACTTTTCTTCATAAGAAATTGACTTTACTTTCTCTCTTGTTTCACGAGAAATCTCATGAATATCTTGAACAGTATCTTATCATTGTGCCACATTGTGATAGTAGTTTGTCGATCTTATTTCTTAAAGATAAAATGTGTGAAATGACATTGAGGATGTGTTGAAGTGGATTCCATGTAGATGTAGGAAGCACTGTGAGGTTGTGCAAGTTTCTGAACATCATCTTATTTGATTCAGCGATGACTGTGGTATTGATTAGTGTCTTGGTTTTATCTGGATTCATAAAAGATAAATTACATAATTTGTACAGGTGGTTATAGGCTGTAAGGTTGCCTTGACCACTCGTGGAAGCACTGCCATGGGACGTACCTGTATACGAAAAGTTTAGGAAACTACAGTTCTAACCTACATCTCTTGTTACCTCCGCCAAAAGGGTTAGGGCTTTCTTCCACTTGCATGTTTGTTGGGTAGCCTATTTTTTGAAGTTACGCGAGAAGTTTTTTCTGGATTTTTTACCAAAAAATTGCCGAAGATCATCTTCCCGACTCGTAAAAGGTGATTAGGTTTTATGAGACAAAGTAGTGTAAGTTTTCCGGAGTGTGGATTCCTTGTTAGTTTTCTGTAAAATAAAACTGTTGTGCCGACTTTGTCTGCCTGTCCGCCCTCAGATCTTAAAAACTACTAAGTCTATAGGGCTGCAAATTGGTATGTTGATCATCCACCTTCCAATCATGAAACATACCAAATTGCAGCCCTCTAGCCTCAGTAGTTTGTATTTTATTTAAGGTTGAAGTTATCCATAACCGTACTTCTGGCAGCGCTATAGATACCAACAACATAGGCCACCACCGGACCGTGGCTGAGTTTCATGGGCCGCGGCTAAGAGTTTTATGGGCCATGGATGAGGCCACCACCGGACAGAAAACTCGATTGCGCCGAAGACACTTCGATGCATTTATTACCTGTTTCAGATGTTACGAGTGTCAATAAACCGGACCCTAAGCACCTTTAACGTGAAGTTTGGTATAAAATTTAGTAGTCCCTTCTGCAGGGAAATTCTGTCTGGAGGCCGTGTCTTTTCTAAATAAGTAAAGTTTTGTGACAATTCTGTCCCTTTACCATTTCTGGTAGACATAAAAATGTGTTCATAGGTTTTTCACGGTGGGTGGGATATTCGTTGTCTTCTCATCTATCTCTGTTCGTAAAACATACACAACTCTTCCTATAATTACCTTCTTTTCCATCTGTACTATTGTACTATATTCCATTTTTTGCAGTAACCAATTGAAACTCTTTTTGTAACTTAAGGTACAAGAGAAAAGTAAGTGCAAAGAAACCCTGGGGATAGTGCGTCTGCTGTCATTAGAGCGGACGTTCAAACCCGGTAGTACTTCTTCCTACCCATCATTCACAAACACTTGTTACACAGATAACCGCGCACTCTCCTTTTGCATTTTCTCTGTTGATTTTCGCCTTTCATCGTCTCTCCCTAATCTTCTCTTAGAAATCCAGCTGCCAGATGTCAGCTCTACTAATCTTATTACTGCTTCTCCCACTTCAGTCTGCTTTCTCGTTTTGGCTCTAAAGGTAGAGCGTGTACCCCAGTCAACATAAATGCGCCTGTTGCATGATTCATAAACCTTGAAGTTCCGAGATATGACATCATGTTGCTTAAGGTGCACTTCGTCTATGCATTTCCTGGCGTGATATGTTGTGTCTCTACCTTACATCATATTCCAAGAGGTACTCTTGCATTATTACATTAAGTGTGGGCTCCTCTGGTGACAGCTCTGGACTCCTCCAATTTTACCTATTAATGCTTTAAACTTGTATTCAGGAATTTCGAGTTAGTGGAGCAGATAAGAAAGATTTATAGGGAAGTAATTAGGAAGTTAACTTAAATAATCACTAAAAGCCACTGGGATATAGGAATGGCCTAGCTTCTTAAAATTACCATGTGGCGGCCATTTCCCAGGATGGTCACTATCTGCCATTTAAAATGGTTTAATTTGCCCCGTCTCTTTGGGTTTTGACCTTTCCAACACTTTTTGGAGCCCCCACTTCGGAACGGAAAACGCATATAGATAACTATTAAATCTATATACTAGTGTTCCCATACAAGTAGCCCGAAGTTCGGACTAAGGTAACTTCACTCTGTACATAGCCTATATAGTGATTAGTGGAGAGACAGGCAGGCCGTGGGCTGAACGACCTCAGCACTTAAGGTGGAGTTTATTACAGAGAAAAAAATGTGTAGGCATTGCGTTTGAGTAACTATACTATATATATATATATATATATATATATATATATATATATATATATATATATATATATATATATATATATATATATATATATTAATGTTCTTTCCCTGAATATGCACTGCTTCAGGAAAAAGACAACAGTAGTGTCACACTCATATATTGAATGCTGAATCTTGAATGAACCCCGGTGCAGGATATGGCCATGCTCAACATGGCCTCTTTTACCCCAGGAGATTCATCAGAGGCGATTGGCATTATGCCAGTCGCCTCTGAATTCTACAATCGCTGCCTGGATATCAAAGCATTTACTTTTTAATAGCTCTTTCGTGCGCTCTGTCATTTGCTTTCTAGAACCTTCTTTTCTTACTCCTGTCGCTTTCAAGTTTCGTCCTTCATTCTTGCAAACTGACCCAAATATATCAGAACACTGATCCCTGATTTCACTTACACTAACAGTTTTAACATTTTTATGTATCATCACATTTTTCACCCTTTCAGTCCTTCTTAGTCATATATATAATTCAAGTAGTTGATCTCAAAAGCATTAGCCATTTCCCTTTTCATCATTCACTTTTTACTATAATGAGGGAGTTAGCTTAATTGTCTTTTCATATATTCAAGCCTTGGTATCCATAGGTACTCCCGATCTCTTTTTTAATCTTATATGCATACCCAGCTTCCCTCCGTGTTTGACATATTGTATGACGTACCTTTTTTAATGTCTTACCACCATGCATTATGTTAACTTCCAAATGCGAATACGAAACCAGCATTTTCAGTCTTTCATACTTGCTAACATTCATTGCTCCATTCACCTGGTTTTATTTCTCTTCATGACCTTACTCTTGGTCACATTAACTCTCAATAACTCTCAACTATGTCCTCTTGCTATCGCTTTCAAAACTCTTTCACTAGTTTTGCAGTTTCTCTTCGCTGTCTCCAAAGAGCATTGTATCAACTGCAATGGTTAATCTGGAAGGGTCAGTGAGTACAGATAATAGTCATTAACGATTCCAGGATCCATTTTCCGACTGATTTCCTATTCCACAATTTTGCACCTTCATCTAATATCATTTCGTTTGACTCGTCTCATCACTTTACGCACATACTGATATACACATTGCTTCCAGCTTGCTTTGATCGCACCCAGCAATGATAATCGTACATGCTCTACACCCTCCCCATTGGCTGGCTGTCTGTTGTTATAAACTTTATGTAGATCCACGTATGCTACATACAGCTTATTTTGCTTTTCATTCACACTTTTCACATACCTCCTTCATAACAAACCATGGAACTCCCCGCCACCCTCTTTGTGTAAGCTCACACTTGTTCTTATCCTATCATACTTTCTATCATCTGTCTTACTCTTTTAGTGAGGAAATACCGAACACCTTCCCCTTTGCTTATATACCAAAAGTATTTTGGAACGTTAAGTTTACATGCACAGCAATTCACGAGTAAAGTATATAGAGTGAGAGAAGAAGGGTGACGGCCGAGAAACTGAGAGGGCCATTAGAGAAGTGCATATGGTTGCTAAAAGAAAGTTATAAGAAAAGACTTTTACAAATACAGTGTTGTAATAAAAGACGTTTTTATGGGACGCAATGAGAGTTACAGTGAGTCTGAAGAGAATGTTACCCAATGATTTTCTACAAGTATTACATTTGAATTTATGTATCTGCGACTAGTAACAATATCTTAAACAAATTATTGTAATTAGCAACAATTAAAAAAACTGAATATATATATATATATATATATATATATATATATATATATATATATATATATCGATTAGCTGTAAATACATACATAGATAAATAAATATATAATAAAAAGGGTTTGCGCTTGAGTGTTCCCTCAGTCAAGGAAACTCGAACTCAAGACTGATTAAGGCCATGACACCCGGGCCAGCGCGTGAGAAAAATGGTTCTGTTGTCACCAAATAGCGGCACTGATACCCAAGTCAATTAAACAAAATATAATTAAAAAGGGGATGCCTGTCCGTCCCCAAATCAATGATTTTTATAATTGTTTAGAAATGATTCAGACATTTTCATCTTAGAGAAAGTAATCGAAAGGCCGTAGATATGACACCGTTTACAAAGAACTTTTTTTCACAAACTGAAGAGATGTATTCGTTGACAAAAGCACTTTTGTTTTCGGATTTTCCTTTTCCATAGAGATCTTCAGCCGAAATAGGAATAGAGTTTCTCTCTCTCTCTCTCTCTCTCTCTCTCTCTCTCTCTCTCTCTCTCTCTCTCTCTCTCTCTCTTTTCCTTCTACATTCTGGGAGGTCTAAACAAGTATAACGCTTACGCAAATGCAATCAAATTAATGGACATAGAAACACTATTGTTTTCCAGAAACATATGAAACTCGGAAGTACTTGCATTGTATATTAGTTTCTTTTATTACTCACAAAGTCATCGTATATCCATCAGAACCCAATTCCATTTAATAAGTTATTTGCTGATAAACGTCTACAATTATCTTGGATCCTCTTTAAGCAAAAGTTGCTAGCATAAGTCGAACTGCACCAAACAGCAACTGCCATTTTTATTTACATGTATTGATGCGAGAATTGTGAATAACCATTCAATCAGCATCTTTTGCAAGTTGCATTCAATTCTCCAGTTCCCTTTTATGTACGGAACAATTCTGTGATTGATGTCAGTTGCCTGTATGAAGTTGTATTTTTTCTTGATTTTTAAATATATTTTTTATCATAATTTTTGTCGGCACTGGGTTAGGCATTGTAACAGAGATACATCACACAGGCAAATAAAAACAATTGTGTTGCTGCTCTCTCTCTCTCTCTCTCTCTCTCT
Source organism: Macrobrachium rosenbergii (assembly GCF_040412425.1). NCBI lineage: Eukaryota > Metazoa > Arthropoda > Malacostraca > Decapoda > Palaemonidae > Macrobrachium > Macrobrachium rosenbergii. Next base: position 67,752,845 of record NC_089744.1, on the reverse strand, counting down.
CTCTCTCTCTCTCTCTCTCTCTCTCTCTCTCTCTCTCTCTCTCTCTCTTTTCTCTTTTTGTGCCTTTGCATCAAACCTTCTCGACTGGAAGAGACGGCACGTGACCATCTCTGGAGCAGTCAGATCAGTTGCTCCATCATTCGTGATACAGTTTATAAAGAAAGGTTTAAAGTCATGAGTCCACGTATTCAGAACCGTGCCGGGCGACATTCTGAGCAAGGGATAGACAATTGTGAACAGGTGAATCGAACAATGCTATTGGCGATCACGCAAGTGAAACTGGTTGGTATGAGGCTGTTGTATGACCCGCAGCTTCTTGCTTCCGGAGGACTGTGTCTCCTTCATTGTAAATACTTTTAGGCTTCCCTTTCGGCTAACCTTGGATTAATTTTATTTGTAAGCGTAATCCTGTCACATTTTCGCATCGTTAGGTTTTTGTGACTAACTTTATAAGAAATCGTATGATTAAAATGACCTAGTAGAAGATCACAATGATGATGAAAGATTTTGCGTATATTATACCAACAGATTCATATATTTTGCATATAATCTACATTGAGTTTTGCATGTAGTTTACCAATATATCATCACTAAACTGCAAAGTGCAAGATTTCAGAATTTAACATTGATAGGAACTTCCACTATTTCATATTCAGGTGGAAGAAATTTATACGTTGGCGAAATTTTGATGGCTTTAAATATTTGTATGTGGAGCAGGTGCCAAAAAGAAGTAAAACACAAATCCATTCTCAAAATAAATTTAGTGCAAAAATAATGCTCTGGCAATCCATTGGCTTAACATTGGTCACCATAACTTTTCCCAAAGAAATTTCCTGGAAACATGGTTAATTACCTATCCATTTAGACAAACTGCAAATATTAGCTCTGATAATTATGTTTTTCATCGATCCTCTTACCACCTTTTCTTAAATCTGATGAGTCACAGGTCAGTAGGAAAATGACCTTATAGGAAGCCCGTGTTCTGTGTACATACCATGTATCTGTCCTTTTTATCTCATTGGGGGTCTGAAGATGTTAGTTAGAAGAAAGTTACATCAGTCAAATCTTTCATTTTTGCTATCGTGGCTATATATATATATATATATATATATATATATATATATATATATATATATATATATATATATATATATATATATATATATATATATATATATATATATATATATATATATATATATATATATATATATATATATATATATATATATATAAGTATATGTTACAGGCAGATAGCGAAATGCACTTAGGGACATTTGATCCCCAGGGGCTAGTAATGAACACGGCGAAATACATTTCACCCCCTCTAGTGCTAAACACGACGAAACAGTGTGGGTGAGTCACTGTTTCGCCGTGTTTAGTACTAGCCCCTGGGGATCAAATGTCCCTAAGTGCATTTTGGTATATGCCTGAAATTTCAGGGAATTCGTGAAATGCCTGGTTTCGCTATCTGCCTGTAACATATATTGACATAAATACACACACACATATATATATGTGTGTTTGTGTGTGTGTTTGTATGTATGTTTGTGTGTATGTATATATGTATCATTCTATCTATCGGCATTAATTGCTTATGGCGTCTGTCAGTTTAAGACAACGCTTTATTCATAAATAATATAAAATATGTATAACCTTTCCACATAAAGCCTTTTAGGTTTTTATAGTCATGTAAGAAAATCAGTAGTTATGCTTGATTCATCTTTGTGCAAAACAAAATGTTCATATTATTTTATATCATCTGTAACAGGTAGCGAGGATTTTTGTTTAAAGAAAATATTATATAATTATTTTTCAGTTAATTGTTATTTTCTGAATTGAACTTTAGTGGAAAAAAAAATAATTAAGTAAGTTTTTAGCAGCACGTCGACACCCCTTGCAAGTAATACATCTCTAAAGTTCTGTGGTTACTGAAAATCTGCCCGTTTACCTTACTTTTGAGAGTGACTAAAATTTATTAACCTGAAATGCAAAAGTGAATAAAGTATTATACGGAGTTTCTAAGTGACAAAGTTTTCAAATACGAAAAGAAGGTTAGTGGGGTTATTTTTAACGGAGTGCTCACATGCATCTGATTTTATAATGTTCGTAAGCTTGACGGAGTGAGGTTGTAGTATATCACTTCAGTACCCTTTTAAGTTTTTATCTTATGGTGTTGTTTGAGTTAGGGAAAACAACCTGAGTAGGTAAATTTATCAGGCGAAATAATGAAGAGAAGACTGTAACATCAAACATTAAGAAACCAGGAAGTGAAGAAATACAAACGGGAATATTATGGTTTTCCAGCCTGAATAGGCCGGACAAACAGTAATGAATACGTCAATACACGCTTGAGGCTGTGAGTGGAAATCAGAGCTGGTTTGCTTTCCCGTCCTGGGAGCTCGTCATTTCACGAATGAGCGACCCAGCAAAGACGCGTCATTCAGACATCGGAACCACTTCACGAGACTTCCGGGCCAGTGGTCTGTGGTCAGTTATCGTCCAGCCACAGTCGGAAGGGTAATTAAAGGTTAAGCGTGTTGAATCTGCTTATTTTCCGCGGATTTTAGTACTTTATTTGTAATGAACTTTTCGGGGTTCATGAGCATTTTCCGTCAAGAGACGATGAATGCTCGTATATATATATATATATATATATATATATATATATATATATATATATATATATATATATATATATATATATATATATATATATATATATATATATATATAAAAATATATATATATATATATATATATATATATATATATATATATATATATATATATATATATATATATATATATATATATATATATTGGTAATAAGTGTGAATAATTAAGTGGAGTTCATCAGTAGTCCACTTCAGTCCTAATTGTTACCTTTTAACTACAGGGGAAGTGTTGCGATTAATAATGCATTAAACGGCCGATTAATCACCGGAAAGTTATATACGCAGATATTCAGTTTATGGTAAATTTATTGCAAGGATTTATTATCGATATGCAGATAATCATGGCTAATTGCAAATATTTGCTGAGTATTTAATATTATTATGGTCAGGGAAATGGTATCTGTAATTGCTTTTAATTTAGACATTCCTCCAGGCACTAAAAGATAACAGGAGTTATTGATCGTTGTTGTTAACTTAAAATTAGTTTTTGTAAATTCAGTTCGTAATCTGTTCGCTGATCTCGAAATGTTTTTGCTAGTACATAACACTCCCACACTCCCAGATCTCTCTCTCTCTCTCTCTCTCTCTCTCTCTCTCTTGTCTGTTGTTGCTTTGTGTGTAATAGCGTAATGGAAAATGTAACTCATAAGACATGCCAGTCGAATTCTTAGTAGATGCTCTTTCAAGTCGCTATTTCTTTTCGTTTTTGAAAATGGGTCTAATGTTTTGATTGAAATTTATCTCTCGCAAATGTCAGAATTGTGCATAGATGTTATATGTATGTACCCTTTTATTTCCTTGAATATGGGTCTTATATATTGAGTGGATCTTTCTATTGTTTTAAGAAAACAGAACACGGTTTAACTGTAGTGTTACTGATAATTTAAATGCAACATAGGGATTGACTGGTTTTCAACTTGTATCACACACTCAAGCACACTCACACACTCATACACACACACACACAAAGAGAGAGAGAGAGAGAGAGAGAGAGAGAGAGAGAGAGAGAGACTTTAAAATGAAACGTGGCACGTGTGTATTGTCCTAGCAGTGTTATACTCGTACTGGAGAAATCTACCTTCATTCTCTGATGGCATAAAGGCTATTGAATGTAAATCATGCCTTATTCTATGAAGAAGAATTTTGCAAGTCAGTCAAGCTTAAGACCTGTAGCACGCTCAGGGTCATGTGAATGTGGACTTTATTACTGAAATTACTATTCCACAAACATGCTTAGTAAGTGGAGGGTAAAACAGCATCTTGAATTTAACATCCACAGTGTGTGAACAGTGCTATCAAACGTCTGTTTACGATATTAATTTCTGGAATTCAAATATTCAATGTAATTTTAAAATTTGAAGCAAGATTCAAACTTTTAGTTATATGACATTGCAACAAGGATAAAGAAATATATAATTAACAGGAAAATGGCAGCAGTTTTTTTTATTATCCTTCTTTTCTGGAAAAGAAATTACTTTGGAAGGGACCAATACCGTGGAAGAAGAAAAGGAAATTGTGAAATGTCACTTTTGCACACCCACCAAATTCACCAGACTTTTTATACATTTTTCCAGCCACTGTGGTCGTTCAGGTCGACTTTTGGTAACCAAGATGAAACGAATCTTTGTCGGTGAGAAATGTGGGTCTCTTTTCAGCCTTAATTCTCGTTTGTGCCAAATCTGTACATAAAAATAGTGACGCCACTCAGCATTCATAGGATAGTGCTTCACCACAGATGATTGCCTTCTAATTTTTGTTCATTTAAGTATAACTTTGGTAATTCAGGATGTAGTCGTCTGGTCGAAAATGATAATTGAGGAAGACGATGCTAATTTACTGAGATAGGGCAGTGCTTCAAACTTGTTTAAAAACATATATCACAGACTGAAAAAGAAATATAAATCTCTGTGGGTGACATGAGATAGAACTACTTTTCATGACAATAAAAGGAGACTATTCGCGGCTCTCATTCAGTATTAATGATTAATAAGATAAATCTGTTAATAATAGTTAGTAAGTTATTTTTGTTAATAATAATTAGTAAGATAAATTTTAGCACTTAGCTAAAACACGACATTATAATTACGAATAACAAAGAGCGTTGCATTGCTATGGTTTGCATAGAAGTTTATTTTTGCTGGGTACTATCTCCGTTATGTCCAGCAGGCAATATAGGGAGAAATGGCATTTTATTATTATTATTATTATTATTATTATTATTATTATTATTATTATTATTATTATTTGTCATGTCTTACTAGAACTATCGTTCCTGTACTTTGATTTCACGCTGGTATACTGTACACTGTTAATTTTTTTTCGTCCATTATCAACCATCAGGTTTTGTTTGACCTTGATGTAATGAAGGCATCAACGTGGACAGACTTTCTGCTCAATTTACAGTTCCAGTTAAATTATGTTGTTGCTGCTAATAAAATTCTTAGACTAGTAATGTATTCGCTGATCATCTGAGCTCCGAAGGTTTATTTCCTTAATTCTAAAATCAGTATGATTATTAATACATTACTAATCATGGAATGCTCAATAATATAATTACAATGTAATTTTCAGACAAAAAGTAAAATG
>NC_089744.1:67742581-67745081 GCF_040412425.1 Macrobrachium rosenbergii | reverse complement strand
TTTGGCATCAGTTTATCTATGACTTACGTTAACATTTCATTTTTGTGTCCAGCGCATATATATATATATATATATATATATATATATATATATATATATATATATATATATATATATATATATATATATATATATATATACACATATACATATACATATATATATATATATATATATATATATATATATATATATATATATATATATATATATATATATATATATATATATATATATATATATATATATATATGTGTAATGTAATGTACTTGCGCGTACAGGAAGAGGAAGAGAAAAAGAGATGCAACATGGCGTAGCAAACTATATTGCGTCGGGGATGTCGTTGTAAGAATTACATTGAAAGACACAAGTTCGACTCTGCCCAGGGCAGGACAGAACAATGGCGCCTCAGTCTGTACCTTTGTAAGGACATGAAAGTGTTTACGCAACTTCTGGTAATTGTTAAACAGTTTGAAAACAGATTGTTCTTGAACTCTGGTATTACCTCTGCACCAGTTACAACGTGGATATTTATTTTGCTTTATCAAAGAAAAGTCGAATGAGAAGCCGGATTTTCAAATGGAAAACAGCATCCCGTAAACATTTAGAATTAATGCGCTGCTGGACATTGTAGTTCATAATGACCATAATTTTAGTTCATAATTGCTCCAAAGAAGGCCAGTTTATTTTTTTTTATTTTCAATATTCAGTATTGCTCAAACTTTTTCATGTTTAAAGAATCTTACGATTGGAGTATCAGTCATTTTAAACAAAACCCACACGCGCACAAACATTGTCATATTCCATAACACATGCCGCAAAATAATATAAATGTCATATGCGGAAATATATGTTCGTATCTTTCGAATTTCATCAAGGAAAGACTATTCCCGATTTGCCCTAACGATCGTTATCCGCGCACAGATTAGAATGGCATTTTAGGGAATACATCTTTCAGAGCGCATCGGCTTTTGCAAACAATAGTATACGCTTATGGATTAGAGAGAGAGAGAGAGAGAGAGAGAGAGAGAGAGAGAGAGAGAGAGAGAGAGAGAGAGAGAGAGAGAGATGGTCCCGGCGGTGAAGATACGACGCTAAAAATATGGTTTTTGGTTTATTGTGGAGAAAATTCTTCAATTTTTATTAAATTTTCAGAAGATCTTTTTCTAACCATTTCACTATGTCCGTCTCTCTGACACGCACGAATATAGTGTGTAGCTTATACTTTCAGTAAGTGGACCTTATTTCTTTAACCTGTAAAATTCATTTCCTATAACTTCTGCTCTTTCAGATGCATCTATTTTTAATCATCCCTTATTGACTCTTAATTTTTGCTTGTAGACGCGGAATTATAAGGTAATCTTGCTGCCAGTTTGTCGACCTCTGCGTCATAAACTAGATATACCCAACTAATCACTACTTCGAGCAGCAGTAGTAAACTTAATACAGCAGAACACGTGGCGCAATAGCATTTCTCATCCGTGGAATGAAACGTTTTGTAATTCCTATCATGCTTGAAGAAAGAGGAAAAAAGCAGCAATTAAACCATCTAGGATGAAAGTAGTGACCTCATTGAAGGATTTACGTCACTGCTGATCAGTAGATATGAGCCCTTGAAAAAACCGCGGCAAACAATAGTTTCTTTAAGGTGAAGTTGAGCGGACAAGGTCTGTGAATACAACTTGATTACAGTGACATTTCCTTTATGTGATGTTCCATAATGACGTAATCTCGAGGATTTCAAAGACAAAGCATGTGTTTGAGGAAAACAGTAGCACTAATTGCAACTTTTTATTTTTTTTAATGAAAGGGAGCCTTTGTTACCTGGACTCTTCAGAATGCTGTAAAAGTTACATTACGAAACATAACGGGAATGAGTATTGGTAATTATTGTCAAGGAATACAGCCTTGCCTTTCTCCTTATTTCCCGTAAGTGAAAGTCTTGTAGTGACTAACCTGGTTGCAATTTGAAATAACGTTTATTTTGGAGCTTTCAGCACATCATTTTAATGCAAGAACTGGTGGAAGCATTACTTCTAATACAGAAGGTAACTATTAATAAAAAGAGACAAACTCTCCTTACAGAAAATCATCTTGTTTGCAGGAAGGGCATTAAATCTGAGAAAACCTTCGTAATTTCCCTTATGGTATCATCTTTCACTTTGCTGCCATCTGACTCCTCATATTCTTCATGAAACTTTATTCTCAAATCGACAAAATCTTTTAGATGATTATGCGTCTCTATACACACACACACACACACACACACACACACACACACATATATATATATATATATATATATATATATATATATATAGATATATAGATATATATATATATATATAAATATATATATATATAGATATATATTATAATATATATATATATATATATATATATATATATATATATATATATATATATATATATATATATAATTCCCTATTTGGCTCGTTCCTTATAAATCTGTTATGAATGAAAATTATATTCCACCATA
>NC_089744.1:67690081-67737581 GCF_040412425.1 Macrobrachium rosenbergii | reverse complement strand
CTCATTAGTAAGGCAGATTTTGAATGCCGTGCCTGTCTCTGTGCTTTTAGCGTAAAAATAGGAAAAGTATTTATAAATAAAGAGGTTTTCATTTTGGGTATATTAGCAAATCATCACCAGTTTAGAACTGACTGACATTTATTATGCATCTTAATCCTTTGTTTTTTACCTCGTCTTTTTGAAAACGAAAATTTAATACTCGTGAGACAAGACGTCTTTTTTGACAGACACGGGGGGCGGGGGGAAGATGGCAGGGAGGGAAAAGGTCTGGAAAGGATGAACATGGAAAAGCTCTTTCCAAGAGCTACTGCTGCCAAATATTCCTCATCCCTTTGTGAACTCAGTTCGGCCAAACATATATGTTTTAAATATATATATATATATATATATATATATATATATCCAAGATTAAAGCCTATTTGAAATAAATTCATAATGGAAGGTGGAGATATTCGCGCCTGTTCACAAACGCCTCCAGCAAATTTACTTGCATCTCCGCTTTTATATCTTTGTTCCGTCCTTCCTCGATTCCATCGCTTTCAGTTCGAATGGTTTTCTTTTAGTAAAAATCTGCTTTTATTCCTTTTTGCGATTACTGAACGTGACTCTTGCCCTGGGAAAAACGAAAAAGTACTGTAAAGACGCTTTTTTGACAGACACGCAGGGAGGGAAAGGTCTACTGGAAAGTCTTGAGCTGCTGCCAAATATATCCCTTGTGAACTCATATTTTGTCCCGTAAGGAAGAGCCTAATGTCATTTTTACATGACAGCAAACGATTTCAATTACTGTTTATAAAAGACGTAAAGCCTATAGTACTATATCTTGACTGCTGTATATATATATATATATATATATTTATACAGCAAACGACTATATTTATATATATATATATATATATATATATATATATATATATATATATATATATATATATATATATATATATATATATATATATATATATATATATATATATATATATATATATATATATATATATATTTGTACATATATACATTCTTTTCACGACAGGATTTTGCAGTTCATTTTAAAAAGTCCTTCATTGCTTTATCGGCTCATTCACTTCCCCTCAGTCTTTCTCCCTTTCATTCTTGCCATCGTTTTTACACTATATGTTCCAATTTTCATTTATCACCTGCCGCCCTTCTTCTCCACTCGTTTCCGATTCGATTGTTTTAGAGAGCGGCTTTCGTGCTTTATTTGTTTTGAATCTTTTTCCAAAAGAAGTTATATGTTTGTCTTGGGGTTAGAAACTTTCGTCTTAAAAGTGGGCCAGGGGAAATGTTAGGTCACTTCTTTATTAGATTCTTTTGACGTTCGATTTTCTCTCCTCTATTTTGGTCTTGGAGGGAAATACTTTTCACTTTCATATTTTCAGGATTATTTTTGTGTGGTATATTATTACAACAGAATCGGGTGAATAGGTATTTGTTTTTATTTTATTCCATATTCTCTCTCTCTCTCTCTCTCTCTCTCTCTCTCTCTCTCTCTCTCTCTCTCTCTCTCTCTCTCTTTATCAACATGTCAGTGAAATCTATTCTGTAGTGTCATACTTTCGCAAAAGTATATAACAATTCTCTAACCCGTAAATAGCAGCGTGAATTTGTAAAAGATGAGGTTTGTGAAAAGATGGTTTTAGGAATCAATGAAAGTTTTTAATATTATAGATTGTCCTTTGGTTACTTTATTTTTATTTTACCATATTTACTTTTTAGGATTACTCAAAACCTTTTGAACAGTTTCCCTGAATATCTTTCATAACTGCGGCCATAGATCGGTGACAAGACCAACCAGTTTTAAATGTAATAATAGGGATATAAATTTAATTATGATCTGAGCAATACTTTCACGTGGTGGTTATAAAATTTACCCAGCGCATTCTGCTTATTTACGTTTTCCTTGGGACATTCGATTTCCAGTTTCTCTTTTTTATCCATATGTCTCTTTTTTATCCATATGTTAGCAAGATGAATATCTGAAAGAAAGGAATAAACATCCACTAACTTAGTTAGAATAAGAACTTATGAAAAAAGATTTTTGCCTCAGAATATGACTGATATCAACGTTCCTTGACCCTTGAATGCTAAAAGGTTGAAAGTTCATCTTGCATGTACGCTTGCATGGAAACAGGAAAATACTAGCATGCATAAACGCAAAATCCTCTATTGGATTTGTTCCCTTAACACTAGATAAGCTAATGTCAAAGGTGCGCTGGTGAGAGATGCAGGCTCGCGTGATTTTTTTTTATTATTTTTTATTTTTATTTTATAAAGCTATTCCTTCTTAGGTGCAGAGGAGTACGAATTCTCTGACTGAGCTAAATTGCCGAACTGGAAGATCTTCTTATTGTAGGGAAGCCTTGTCTTGAAAGGAATCAGAAGACTGTGATTCGGCCTCTTTTGTCAATTCCCATCGCAAAGCTTTGTCGATTTTTTTGAATGGTTGGGCCCGTTTTGCAAACTGTGTATTGTTATCCAGTTTGTGTGGCTGTAATTTTTATACAACTAAGTTTTCTCACGAAGCAGAATCACAGAACTTCAGTTGTGATTTTCTCTATTATTTCATTACTTGTTATGACCCAGTTTCCTCTTTGCTACTTTATCTTGCTCTCTTGAAAGCTGATTTCCTTCCAGAATTACTAATAAGGGTAGCCGTGGAATCCTCTGTAAATCTTCATGTATATATCTTTTCTTTATTGTCCCATGTCCCTTGCGTGTAAATCTAGGGAAGATAGTTTACACACCATAATGCTGATTACATGTGTAATTCATTTGCTCACAGTTCTTTCTCTGTTGATCTTGAGCCTAATTAATGAAAACTGGATAAGGCTCTTTTCCTGGAAGGCAGAGAGACTAATGAGAAAGTCAAGGGTAATTAATTATGGTGACATAGAAAATTGTTTTTTTATGCCACTTCATTAATAAGGAAGTGGTACATAATCAAATTACTACAGTGGCTAGCAATAGCTGAATTGATACTTGTAAAGTAAACTTTAGCTTTGGAATCTTATTGGTATCGTTGTAATTTATAAAAAACGTTTTTGTTTCATTACTAAAAATGTGTTTCATAAGAGCAACAGAATTTTTTAATGTGGATTCCTAGATAAACAAAAGACGTATTTATATAATTTTCCTTTATAGCATTGAAAAAGGTGAATTACACTTAGTATATAATTCAACAAATGCTTTACGGGAGTGAAAGAACTTCATTCGATTTCTAATAAGTTACGACCTGTTTTCTGTAATCGTCATCAAAAATAAAATCATTGTGGAGTATGGTTTGTTATAAAAACTATTCTTCACAATCACCGACTTTGTTTTTCGTGTATGATATAAAAAGTATATCTGAAAAGCTTGATATTTTCTTATCGGCAGAAATAACTTACCTTATTACCAAATGATGCACTTTAAAAGAATTTGTGATTTATTAGGGAATACTTTGTGTACACAATTTATTTGAAGTCTGTACACTTTTCTCTTTCTGACATTTAGTTTTTGTTATGTTGGATAAATAATGACTTATATAGCTATCCAAAATGGCCAGCAACACTGCTAGAAAATGTCCACAGATTGCCGGCCATACAATATATGAAAAAGATACAAACAAGTTTGAAGTTAGGCCTGATTTCATTGTATACACATAACAGAAGACCGGAACCCAATTGAGGTTCAGAGATGTTGTAGTAAATCTGTGACACACGTGTATATATATATATATATATATATATATATATATATATATATATATATATATATATATATATATATATATATGTGTATGTGTGTGTGTGTGTTGTGTGTTTGTGTATGTGTGTGTATGTAGATATACATACTGAGAAAGAGAGAGAGAGAGTTTAACATTTGGCTATTTTTCTAACAAGGGTGTTTCTTCAGTCAGTAGTTATTCCTTGTACAATTATTTTAAGAGGTTGCAGGCTATCTGGATCGTCTGATGTACCTGAATTTTTTCCCTATTCTTTAGACCTCATACTCATACTTTTACCTAATGTCTTATTGCTATAAAGAATTTAAATCTATATTAAATCTTATTTTTTAAACTTTAATCTTACCTTCTTCTTTTGAATCTATATGGCTTCCGTCACACGATATCTATCAGTGACCTTTTCCTTCTCGTTAATGTTTTGCCACCTTATCTCCCGTGCTTTGGAGAATGGATTGTTGACACTTTACATGCATAAGGCATTTGACGGAGTCTTGCTTATGGACCTGTTAACCAAACTTCCTGCTTATAGATTCATCCCTTCCCTCTCAAAGCATTTTGCTTACTTTTGTTTTATTTTGCTTGAAAGGACAGCAACTGATTTTTTCCTCGCTCTAATTGTGTTTATTAATGTTCTGTTGTATCACATATTCTTTTCCTCCTCGTCACCCTTGACCTTCTCTTGCCTACCTCCTTCTTATCAAGCTAATGATTCATTCCTCCCATATTTCTTTTCCTTCTTGCCCATCGTTTCTTTCTTATTTTTATGATACTCGATCTAACGTTGCTGTTTTCTCAAACTCCTATCTAATTCTGTAATATTGTTTATGAAAATTAATTTAACTCCTCAGTTCAATTAACGTTTCGGGAGGCCTGGTTTCCTCAGTTTTGTTGGCGAGATTAGGTAGTTCTAATTACTAAACCTACAAGGAAGATGTCTGTATTAGATACCGTAAATTCTTTTCCCACATCCCATTTATTACAGCATTATTTTGACTTATTTTTATTTGGTGTACTTCATCTTCTACCTCACTCCTAGATAGCATAAAGCAATTTGTTTGATGAATGACCCAACTCCTACCTCATTTCTCGATTCCTCCGCCTTTCTTAAGAATGATAGCTTCTCTTCTTAGTTTTCTGTAAAAGAAAACTGTTGAGATGACTTTGTCTTTCCGTCCGCACACTTTAAGTCCGCCCTCAGATCTTAAAAACTGCTGAGGGTAGAGGGCTGCAAATTGGTATGTTGATCATCAACCCTCCAATCGTCAAATTGCAGCCCTCTAGCCTCAGTAGTTCCTATTTTAATTAAGGTGAAAGTTAGGCATGCTCGTGCGTCTGGCAACGCTATAGGACAGGCCACCACCAGGCCGTGGCTGAAAGTTTCATAGGCCGCGGCTCATACAGCATTATACCGAGACCACAGACAGATAGATCTATTTTCGGTGGCCTTGATTATACGCTGTACAGAAAACTCGATTGTGCCGAAGGATTTTTGGGGCATTTTTTACTTGTTTTTTTTATGTCGGTAGTATTTCGATTACTTCTTCCTAAATGTTTGACAGAATCGCCAATTCCCGATTACATTGTTTCTTTCCCTCTACCGCCAAGCTTTGGAATTCCTTTCCAGCTTCTGCTTTCCTTACTCTTTTAACCTTTATTCCTTCTAGAGCAGGTCCATCGCTACCTTAACGGTTACACCCACTCTCCTTTTCCTTTTTCATGCATTTCTTGGGCCTGGACTGATAGGGACATTATTTTGCCTTTACTGTCTGTCTGTACTTTTTAAAATAACTATGTTTACAAGACTCTTCCGTATTCACACAGTTATAATTGTATATAGAAACTGACAGTCAATTTCTTGCTTACATGAAGAGTTTCCGTCGTATTTCTTTAAAATTTATTCAGAGTTATGTGACTGACCTCTTTATATTCTGTCATGAGGAAGAGAACAAACAGCCCTAAGAAATAAGCTGCTATCCAGACGGGAAACACGACCACAGATCTTCCACAAATTTCCGTTACGGAAAATGGGGACGGTTACATCCATATCCTTTCCGGCCTCCAATCGAACTAGATCCCCCAAAGAGAGTTTTAAATTTGGAGGATATTTTTGATTCTTGGAAATGAGCGCCATAGGGCGTTGGCTGTGGTCCAGGAACCTATAGGGTCCAGGACAAAAATAGAAACAGCTGATGACCGACTACAGTATATCACTGGCCTACTGATGAGTCTTCTCTAGGTTTATATTTCAAAGGAAAACGACTTTTTAATATATTTAAAACTATAAAATAATATTTCGCAGGCGTACACAATGATATCAGGATAATTTTGGTAACCTTTTAAAGAAACATAATTAACCAAGGTTCGTAAATTAAAATTGATATTGGACCAGTTTAGGAAAGGTTTAGGTTTAATCCGCTGACAAAATTGTTTGTGTGATACCAAATGAAAAAATAATCAGTAAAAAAATATTGAAACAACGGAGGGTTACACAACTAAAAGAGGATTCCATTCACAAAATTGTATGTGTATATACCAAATGAAAATATCAAATAATGATACTCTTGTAAAAAAATATTGCAGAAACAAATCTTAAAGCTTTCGTCCATCCTTCTGGTTTACTTTGTAAATATTTCTAAAATAGGATTCCTTTTAAACAAGAGTATCACTGTGATCCTCTATTGATAACTTGGAAGCACATACGGTGTTTATATATATATATATATATATATATATATATATATATATATATATATATATATATATATATATATATATATAAATATATTATATGTAATTCTAATATCAAGGATATGTTGTAACTACGAAGCCGTGACATCCAAACACAAGAAATTGAAGAGACTTGTGATTCGCCGGTCGCGGGAGACGGACAAGGTCACCTTAATCACAAGGAGGTCACGTTGCCGAAATGGCTACGAGAAGGATAAAGTCTATTTGTCGTACATATAATCCTGTCGTTTTCAGATATATTTATTAGAGCTGGAATCCATCCCTCTGGATCGTTTTTATTGCTTTTAGGCTGAAATATAAGAATCTGCTGGTCATGTAAATATTTTCTGCAAATACATTCTATTCCAGCTCTAATAAATTGTCTGAAACAACAGTATCACTGACAGGTAATGACTTTATCCTTCTCGTAGCCAGGTCGATAACTCCTTGTGATTAAGGTGACCTGAAGCCCGATACAAGTCTCTTCAATTTTTGTGTTTGGATGTCATTTTAGTTACAACATATCCAAAAAGCGCGAAGAATTCGAGAAGTTAAGAGGGCATTATATATTATTACATATATGTCTGGTAAAAGTGATAGTAGATTCTATATATATATTTCAGCCTAAAAGCAATAAAAACGATTGCCCATTGGCTATGGTGAGGATGGGTCTATTCCAGCTCTAATAAATATATCTGAAAACGACAGGTATATATATGTAACAGGTAATAGACTTTTATCCTTCTCGTAGCCAGGTCACAACATATAAACCTGGGTTCGTCTCCGCGACCGGCGAATCACAAGTTATTTCTTGTGTTTGGATGTCACGGCTTCGTATTACAAGCATATCCAAAAAGATAAGAATTCGTTTAAGAGGGCATTGTGTTTTTTGGCAAAAATGGCCATAATTCTACATATGTATTTGTATATATAATAAGATATGCGTTTATGTGTTTATTTATAAACATTGTGTGTGTGATGAATGTGTACTTGTTTTTCCTTCTAAAGGAGAGAGAGAGAGAGATGAAATTTAAAAGATACTAATAAACACTAAACACAGAGATTGCTGTCAGTATGAGTTACGTAAACCAGACTCATTCGGATCAAGTGGGAGGGAAGGAACTTGAGTTGTGGCTGAAGTGAGACACAAGAGAGGCTGAACATTTAATGGGAGGATGTCGGCAGTCATTGACGCAAGGAACAAATAGAACTAATTGTTGTTCCTGTTTACTCTTGTACTTATACCTCTTATCTTTTTTTCCTTATTTTCAGTGGCTTCATATCCATTTTATAAATTATGTGGTTATTTTTGGCCACAGACACACTTACACATACATATATATATATATATATATATATATATACATATGTATATATACATGTGTGTGTGAACTATATATATATATATATATATATATATATATATATATATATATATATATATATATATATATATATATATATATACAATATATATACAAGAGCTTCAATAAATTCATAAATAGACTTCACCTCCCCAACAACTCTAAAAACACGACTCTTGAAATGTCAGCTCTCTCGTTCTTGATACCAAACAGGCTCTTGGCAGGGTCTGGCTTTGTGAGTTAATGTGACTAACAAGGCTTTAGCCATGTTAGTCATATTAACTTACAAAGCTAAACCCTCATGCCTTCTATTAGAAACTGATTCAAACTTTCGTATCTGATTTCTGTTTCTCATTTGGTTGTTGTTTGTTCTGTGCTTTTCTTTTTTTTTTATTTTTTAATTGTGCCCTCAGATATATTCAGCCGTCCTCTTTGCCTTGCCAACTCTAAAAGTCTTTTCTTCATTTCTTTTGTGTGGTGGTATTAATGAGAATATTGCTAGTATCTCTGTGTGAGACAAGTCCTCGTTTCTTGGTTCTAATGCCTTTAAGACTCATTTCCTTCCTAGCTGCGTCTTACTCTCTTTACAATGGCAATGGCATTGGTAGCTGGAACCCTTTCCCCCCCCCACCGATAGGTGATTATTTTGGGCTTAAGGAGACTTTCGTCTTAGAAGTAAATATTAGCATTTCCTCGAAATATCACATCTCGGGCATTGCGAAATCCGCTTCTGAGAAACTGGGAGCGTTATTTAGACGGCGCAAATATTTCTTGTCTGATGAACTCATTTTGATTTGTTTGGGACCTATCTTTCTGTATATGAAGCATTGTTATCGCATGTGGAGATGATTTTTGTACACCTTTCTTATTGATAGTTTATTCAAACTCTTTTTTTTTATCTAATACAACATTATGTTCTTACATTGTTTGCTTGTTCAGTGGATATTCCTTTAGGCAATGCTTTGAGAGCTTTCGATTTTGTGCCATCTCTACTCTTTTGCCTTCGTTGAACTCGTCAAACTCCGGAAAGCCGTAAGGTCTTATGCGAAAGTGTCAAGCCAACTGTCAACCGGATTAATCAGCACCCCCATAACAAAATGTATCAGTGTTATACTGCGTATATATCTTCATGTCAGAAGAGGAGCCCACTGCCACTCTCTTCACTTGCAAACCTTAACTTGCCTGGGCCGTCTCGTGCCTTTAAAGGAGACAAAAAAAAAAAAAAAAATATATATATATATATATATATATATATATATATATATATAATTGATATATGAATATATTTTATTGGATATTGTCTTTATATAGCTTATATCAACATTTGTATATATAATTTTTTTGATATGAACGGTTCTGTATAATATTATTTTTTATATAGTATAATTTTTTGGTAAGCAATCATAACGTATATCTGTACTGTTGCACTGAAGGTTATTGTATCGCGTGTGGTAACAGCAAAGGCGTAAGAAATGTTCGATTTTTCATTTTGAAAAAAAAAAAAATGTTTTCCTTTTTACCGTTATACCCTGTTGAAAAACTTCGTATTTTAGCCTTCAGTGTAAAACATATTTTGCATAATACATTTCTATTGGATTTCTGTGAATAACATTTTCATTTCATTCTGCTGTCACTCAACTAATTTGTGTTATAGTTTTTTAACCTTGCTTGAATATTAAAAATTATATTACATTACAACTTATTTCCTTTGGCTTTCTCCGAATAACGTTTTCATTTCATTCTGCTATGAGTCAACTAATTTTTCTTCTAGTGTTTTAACTCTATTTGAATAATAAAAATGATATTACATTTCAACTCATTTCATACTAGGGAATTTTTAGTATAGCTTGACTTTATGGAGGAAACATTTTTTGTTTTATTTTTATTTTTATTTCCCATATTTCCTCTATTGGAATATTTTGCAATTTTTATTCTGTTCATTGTTTCTCATACACGTCTGAAAATGTTGTACGAAGTCGATTTGATGTTTCAATTATAATTCTTAGCAAGTGGGTATTATAAAGAAATATTAAGAAGTGAATATGCATACGAGAAGTATAACATCTTGTAAATAATATGAGGGGGTAAGTTTTTTGCCTCCTACTCTGTGTTGTAATGTCATCGAACCCCAGAAAGGGAGAATTCGGAAAAGAAAAAGAAATAAACTTCCTTCATGAGTTGTTTAATGATCAAACTCATACGGGGATCTGGAGAAACTTCCTTCTTTTCTGAAATTACAGCGGCTGATTGTTACCTGCTTGTAGCGTAATTGCAGAACCTCCTATGTTCTATCCATTTTTAATTATACTCGGGAATAGATGAGTTATTACTGCCTGTTATTTCCTTTGTTTAAGGATAAATAGTTACTATGACAATATAAATGAGAAAATTACATAACCGGTTTACTCTTATCTGTTTTGATCCTCCATTCCTTCATTCTAGCTTGAATTTAAATATTCGTATCCTAAAATCAAGAAAATCAAAAGGGAAAAATTGAATAAATAAAATAAAAAGGGAAGAATTAAATTAAGAATTTAAAAGGAAAAATAATATAAAATAAAAAGGAAAAATTAAATAAAGAAAATAAAAAGAAAAAAATACTGTTTTTTGATTTATAAACATTTTCACAGCATCTTCGGAATATTGACCGAGACTCGCGTTACCCTAGGAACATGAGTGACTAATGATTATATATGATCGTCTCATAATCATCAGGATCGCTGTTATTGTCAAGCCTAATCCTACGTAAGTGGGATTAATGGTGGAATTTGCATAACTAACGTACAATGGCAATTTATTAATAATAGAGCGCCGCATCTTGGCGGATACAGGGATTTAAAGATTACTTATAATTCAGTGCACGATTTTGTCGATATCCTAAGCGTAGAGTATTTCATGGTTTTGGTGATCCATAGATTTTCCCATTTTCATTTCCATTTTAATTAGAAAAGGAAATTAGAGATTTTTAAACACCTGTCCGCTTGATTAGCATAGTTACCTAATTTTCTGGGTCATTTCCATTTTCTCTCACGAACGCTAGATGGCATTAGCATGTTTACCGAAGTGCTCAGCATGATTTACCTTTTATTTCACAGGTGGTGGTTAGGCACTGTTTTTTTAAAAACATATCAGGGATAACACCAAAAAATAAAACGAGGGGATAACCTATCCTTCATCCAGTTGCAGATTCAAACTACCTAATAATCTAGTCCATTTTTCCCCTGGAACAAAGTATTGAAAAGGAAATAAATAACAATCCATTCATTCAACAGTTTTCCAGTAATCCTGCCAATAACAGACAGACAAACGATCTGAACCCAAAAACCTAACATTATAATTAACAAAAATGAAAACCTATCAAAAATGCAAAGACAGGAAAAAGTAATAAGCTGAAATTTTAAGTTTAAAGAGACATACAGTCAGTAGTTAAAATGCAATAGCTTGCGTTACAAAGAGACCTATAAATATTTGAAGAATATGAGGTAAAGTATGGAGAGTTGTAGTAAATAGGAAAGAGAATCATGAAAAACAGAAATATCTACGCTTTGGAATTCGTGGGAAGTTATATAAGACAGGGTCTAGACGTAAAACAAGATGTATAAAATTTCATAGTAATTAACTATAAATGCAGAATTTCATATAAATCAAGAACACTATTAAATAATAAAGCAAGAGAATGGTGAATGGTGGAAACCGTAAACAGAATGCGGAAGGGACTGCGTAGAATAAAATGGGATAAGTAACGTTATCCAGGTAGTGAATTATCGTACTTTCGTTATTTTCTGGTCTAGTTTCTCTTTCATGAGCTAGAATTCTGTTCTTTGGAAGGTTGCTTTGCAAGTTATTGGTGTTTTAAGTTTGTTGCATATGAATGTGTCCACATTTTGAATAATAATAATAATAATAATAATAATAATAATTTGTGTAATAAAAATCCACAATTATATAGTAAATATATTACTATGTAAAATATGTTAAATAAACCAAAGACTTCCGAACACTTGAACGGTGTTCCTCATCAGTGCTAACGTCAAAATGTGAGGGTACTTTTCTTGTCAATAGTTTTTAAAAAATGGGGGCGGGGCGAGAAGATAACAGCCATCACGGAAGTGCTGGTTCGGGTGTTATGTTATTCCAAACTCAACAGGCAGTTGCGCCAACCTAACTTGATCTTCCAGCAGCACTCCGTGATGGCTGTTATCTGCTCGCCCCGCCCCATTTTTTAAAAACTTGACAAGGAAAGTACCCTCACTTACACTTTAACGTTAGCACTGATGAGAAACACCGTTCAAGTGTTCGAAAGTCTTTGGTTTATTTTACATATTTTACATAGTAATAATTTTTTACTATATAATTGTTGATTTTTATTACACAGATTCTTTTTCACGAAATTGTGAATCTGTTAGAATAATAATAATGACGCTGCAATAATGTGCAGTTCTTGATTAGCGATGACCGAAATGCAACTGAAGAGAAAACCCCATAGGCTGGAAGCCTTTAGTGCAAATGGCGAAGCACGAGTAATCTCGGCTGGATTATGGTGTAATACAGGTTGCGGTGAACATCACGTAACTCAGGTTTCTAGGATTACGTTGAAAGGGCAAAGGTTTCCAAATTTAATGGCTTGGACGGTAAGTTTGGAACAAAGATCTTGATTTTTATAGGTACAGTATTTTGAAGACTTTAGTCTCAACGTTGATGTTGCTAATTCCATGTGCCCTTGTTAGCATAGGTCGTGAATTATGTACTTGATGATGACTCGCAACCCTGTAGAAAAGGGCATGGGATAGCAACTTCATCCCAGAAATACTTGCTGAGAACTAGAAGGTCAATACTCTACGGAGGTAATCCTTATATAGGGAAATTTGCGCGCACACATTCGCATACATACAGACATACGTACATACATAATGTGTGTGGGTGTGTGTATAATATTAAAATATGTACTTAGTTTATTCGGAATCTTTTTATTGCTGAAATGGAAACGCTTTGTATGCATATCCTGGAAATGAAAAAGGGGATGCAAAATGATATTCTCATATCTCACCCGTATATTTGTGCGTTGAGTTTTTTAATCGGAATCGTTGTTTGCAATTAGTAATTAACGAGGGATTAATCGTTAATGATAATTTACTGTTTTGTTCAAGGAAGTCACTATGTTTTGCTTATGGGTTTTAGATAAATAGATAACTGAATGGATTTGCAATGAGAGAAAATGAGTTTGTTCTTTCAGTATAATTAATTCATTTAAGTTCCATCTTCAGCAACATTTTCATAAGTAAGTTAGCTTCGAAAAGCGCGTGCAGCTGAAGACACCGCATGTAAAATATCATCGCATAAGACTGGAGACACAAAGTCAACGAAGCGCCAGCATTCGAGATTTGCCGATATTGGCCCAGCCAGTGATTCCAATAAGGCTCTGTCGAGTCTGAAGGCTTCGAAAATGAGTTAGTCGAAGCGGAATCACTTACTGCTTGTGGTTTGGTTACTCTGAAGAATGGCTCCCTTGTTTCCTGTGAAGGGTGCAACACTGCATGCTCGCTCGTTTGTTTGAAGGACAACAAAGGATTTTGGTAATCTCTGTCTCTCTCTTTCTGTCTCTCACACACAAAGGATTCTGTTTTTTGTGCTTATATAGCAAGACCCGTGATCTTTTGATCACACACAGACGTAGAGGAAAAGGCTGTGATAATTGAGAAATATATTTTTCCAAAATAGCCAAAATGTTGCACACACCAAGCAGAATCATGATCTCGTAACATCAATACAGCAACTCACCGTGGAACGGCATACATCTTATTCAGCACCCTTATCTCTGTAGTTCTGAGTTTAGGTAGAAATGAAGTATTACATCACTACGGGTATACTGACCCTTAATTAGGACACGGCCAGTTTGATATGATTTTCGAAACTGTGACCTACAGGATTCTCCACTTGGACTTCCCTTTTTATATCCACGGTCCCCGAAAATTGCGAAGCAGGCTTAGTGTGGGTTTCCACACTTTCGACAAAAGCTCGAGTGTTGACGACGATTAAGGCTTGTCTGCCATTTCCCTGCCTTTGTTTGAGATGTTTTAACTTTAAATACTATCTGTTTCTAACTTATACTCCTCCTTTATATTTCTGTCCATTTGTTTCATCTCCCTCGAAGGAGAGCACTCATTCCTACTCCATTTACACATGCGTTTGCTCGTATATGTGTGGTTGTATAAGCCATGCAAGTATGATGAATGGAAAATCACGCTGATGTAGTTACCGTATTAACGTAGGTGATTTCGAAGTGGTTCAGCCACGTAAAACGCGATTATCTTGAAAGTTGAAAGACGCAGGATGAGGTAAATCTAGGCACTGACTTCTTTTGGGGTGCATTACTTTTGAGAGGGTCTTAAAATCCAGAAAGCGAGAGGGTGTGCTAGACGGAGGTAAATGACGATTTATATTAAAATCTATTCAAGATCGTACTAATAAGACTTATGTTTCATCCTCAGTACTTAAGACTGGGGATTTTTTTACATTAAAAGGCCGTCATCGACCCAGGAGTAAGCGTGAGACACAGAGCGGACCTTAAAGTGTACATGAGGGTGCCAAAACTGCAATTTTGTGTGGAAATAAAGATTCCCATAAAAACTTTCGTCTATCGTGTCTTAGCGACTAAATGGTACAGAAGCTGCCAGAAAGTTTTCTTAGGCCCAAGCGTTGGCTACGTGAAATGGAAGAATACAATGTCCCCAGTGGATAACAGAATCTCTCTCTCTCTCTCTCTCTCTCTCTCTCTCTCTCTCTCTCTCTCTCTCTCTCTCTCTCTCTCTCATATTTCACGTTTTTATCTCTGCTTATCCATAAAGAACAGAACTGCAACAATGTCTTAACAATTACTGTCTTTTCTATTACGTTTTGATGACTATTTTTCTGAAAGCTTTAAGCCCTTCATCTAAAGACGTTTTGATATCAATATAAGTAAGAATTACTTAACACTATGTAATGGCAGAGTATTCTGTGTTATGTGAATGATAATTTAAAGAAAAGTAAATTAGCAGTACAGTATATTCAGATCAGCATACAACACAAAATTACCGAAAGTGACCTCTCGGACCCTCTCCAGAGCAACCGCATCTGATGAATGGCGAAATGAGGATCATACATGAAGACTGAAGCACCATCTGGCGAAATTAGCTGGAGCATTTTTGTGATCATAAATGAAGACTGCATCTGATGAATGAAGACTGAAATAAGAATCAAAAAGGATCATAAATGAAGACTGGAGCACCATCTGGCGAAATAAGGATCATACATGAAGACTGGAGCACCATCTGGCGAAAAAAAGGATCATAAATGAAGACTGGAGCACCATCTGGCGAAATAAGGATCAAAATTCCTGCCGACCACTTTTATACTTGATTCGCGTTTTCCATTCATTCATGTTTCACTGCAACTACAATGAATTCTTCAGTAGTAATTGTTTCTCAGCTGTTTTGTTTTGATCAGAAACCATTTCTAATCATTCAGTAATAAAATCCATAGCAACTCTGCGCTTGTAGTTCGCGGGAAATACTTTATGAATAGCGTTTGCTCTTAACACGCAGCCGTTCCTAATAATTATTGTTCACGTACAACACTGGATATGCTATTAAAGATTTAAGGGTTATTATGTCATGTGATGTAATGTTATCACCGCAAACAAAAAATTATTAGCATTTTTTAGGTGGAAGGGTAATATTTAATTTATGAGCCAGAATAATTACCAGTAATCCCTTGTGTGGAATTCTCTTCCCAGGTATTTTATTAATAATGAAATGTATATTAGATTTGCGTACTGCGACTTATAATAGTATTAATAATATCAACAAAGATCTGAAATAACGATAACCACAAAAATAAAGATTTTTATAAAATTGGTGACAATTTGATGCAAAGTAGTATTGAAATCCTCATGAATCATACGCACCAAAACCAAGTCTGTCCTTCAGGTTACGTTTGAGGTATAAAGTCCACCGTCAGGGAGGATCATATTGGAAATAATTGACTTTACTTTCACCCAGACTTATCTGTTTGAGGTGGAAGTTACTGAACCATACGAAATTAAGAAAACAATTAGACTTTAACTCTGGCAAAGACTGCGGGATAGTTGGAAGTTCAGGAGACAGAGTTTGCGTAATTTTACACCGTAATTGTTTTTCCTTCAACGGTTAGTGTAACATAAATTAGTGTTAGTGTTAATACGGCAGCATCTCTCTTGCTTTTTAACAAGCGCTAGTAATGTTTTTTGTCATTTATGTAGTAAAGGAACGTATGTGTGTACTTGCATATATACACGTTAATTTATATTGTTATTTTGAATCCTACAAAGGGCACCTAAAGCAATGCCAAAGTTCGCCACTACACATTTTATTTATTTATTTTTTTTTTTTTTTTACTTTTAATTAGCAGGAATGATGTAAGTCTTTTCTGAAAGGAATCACGTTCGCGCTGTCACCGTAAGTGTCAGTTAATATCCGATTTCCATTTGCAGGGTTGCGTAATTTGTGACAAAATCCATAATTTCTTTTGGCAGTTCAGTCAGATTTATCAGATTACGTTAAGTCCAAAGCTTTTCCATGGAACACGAGAATGATAACAGAACCAAAAGCATACCCTCCAAGGCGTAGGTAGCTGAAGCACAGATGTATATTAAATACATTTCAATCCTGATACTCTCCTAAGGTTATTCTTGATATTATAATATCGAAAGCAAGATATCTAAATGCAAGCTATCCAGGAATCCAGTATACAAAAAAACGGTAACCCTGCCGGGTATTTTAATATCCGGTACCATGGCAGTGGGATGAAATCTTAGAATGGTATACTGTAAGCAAAATAAAAAGAAAATCGTTCTGGACGATGAAAGATCATAATATAAGATCATGTTTACTACATATTGAATTAAGAGTGGGATGGGAAAACTGAAGCATGACCAGCGGTAATTATAATAGTAATTATCATAATAGTGCTGTGAATCATTTTCCTCACACACACAGACACCGAGAGAGAGAGAGAGAGAATGGGGTGGAAGAGAGAGAGAGAAAAATTAATTCAAAGCACCACGAAGGGGTTCTGTGATTGAAGGAACCCGATTAGATGAGAAAGTAATTGTGGCATCGAAAAGGATTGAAACATTAATAGGGTGTAAGAGAAATATGAAACGGAGGAAGACAAGAAAGGGACCGGGGATGTGATTGAAGAGAACTGATAAAGAACCAGAAAGTATTTACTGGGAAGGTTGCACTGACGAGACGGAATGGGGTCGATTGGGTGAGAGAGAGAATCGAGTGAAGGGAGAGGAAACAGTTAGATGATTACGGTATCGGAACACGATGGAAATGATATAAGAAAGAGAAAGAGGGTGGTTAACTGTCGTACAAAACTGCCATTAGTTTCATTAGTATTACTGGACACCAATGAAGAACAGAGAATTTTCCTCGTACATTCTAAAGAAAGAAATTTACTCAAAGATTACTGCTAACAAAAGTACCCCGGCTTATTAAGATGTATTCTACTACAGTGAAAATGTTTAGATGGAAAGCGATCAACAGGGAAAATTTTTGGAGCCTAAAAGAAATTTTTCTTTTGAGAGTGTGCATCTAATTAGGTACCAAGAAATCACAAAAGTAAGCGTGTGATTTTGTTCATTAGCTGAAGCCACTTGGAAATTTCAAAATGAAACGACAGTGCCAAGTACTTCCGTGTATTTTAAAATACACGAAAGTGCTGGGCACTCTGTCGTTTCATTTTGAACTTTCCCAGTGGCCTCAGCTAATCTAACTGGGTATTATATTCTAACTCAGTACACAAATTCAGTTCTATTGTATATTGTACAAATGATTAATCAATGGATTAATGCACTTAAAACTTTCAAAATCATTTACTTAAAGAGAAAATCAAATCATTCATTGTGAAAAGGATGTCATGTAACCTTTAAGGTTATATGCATTTTCTAATTAACATTAGAAAGTTAGTGTCAGTAATTTTTTTTTATTTAATTTTGGATTATCCGTTAATCTTGTTCTCTTAATCTCTTAATTATCTTTCCCAGTTCCAAATAATCAGCAACAGCCTTGACCGAAACAATCAGGAAACATGAAAGCAAATGTGAGAATGTCATTCTTGTGGTGTACAAATCGCACTGAAGTCCCTATGATGAATCACCGCTTTGTCTTTCACATCACGTTCAGTAAAGATTCAGTTCTTAATAAACCAAAATGAAAGAAATGTTTGGTTTAAAAATGAAATTTAATATCTTTAAGATATTCAGATAATCTTCAAAAGAGTTAGAGGGCTTGTAAATGCTTTGTGAACAGTGAAAACAAGAGATAATTTTAAAAAGATTGGAGAGATTTGTTTAAAGGCGAGCTAATGAGAATTAAGATTTACCGAAGATTACGCTTCTGAGATTCTGAGCGGCAGTCCCTGTGACTGTAGCATAATCTATATCTCTTAGTAATTCAGTTGTCACAAATTTACACCATTTGATATCTGGGTGTGGCCAAGTTAAACCTGACTGATTGATAGCATGTCGGTTATTTACCATAAACCATATTCTTACTTTATGGATGGTGGTTCTTGTGGTTGTTCATATATTCAGTACTTTAAGGAAAAAAACTAAGAAATACTCCAATCACCCTCTGTCAGAGTTTGATTAATATGATCAGAATCAGCGCCTATATTATTATTATTATTATTATTATTATTATTATTATTATTATTATTATTATTATTATTATTATTATTATTATTATTATTATCGAGCTGAAAGTAATTCGGTTGTATTTTCTTTGTGCAGAAATGCAGTTCTTGTCACAATTATTGTTCTGTATGTTTATATTTGCTCCATAAAATTCGTACTCCACTGTCTGTTTATTCCTCTCTTGGTCTCTAATATTTTTGTTACCGTACTTCAATTTGTTTTATTTCGTCAACTATAAAAACTTCTTTAGTGGGTGAATTTGAGATTACAGAATTTTCCCTGCTATAGATATTTTTTCTCAAGAGTTCAAATAGTTTTTTGATTAAGTCTTCATTCCGTTGGTATTGACAACAATGTATGTTTGACGTGTATATAATTTTATTTTTTTTTTAAATTGGTTCGACTTTATTTCCTTATATCGAACGAGGGTGGTTAAATTTCTCTCTCTCTCTCTCTCTCTCTCTCTCTCTCTCTCTCTCTCTCTCTCTCTCTCTCATGCTAGAGAAAGAGGAGAGGAACCAATCAGTGTAACCATGATAAGTGAATGTATTTATATTGCTTTGATGAAAAACCCAGCAACTTCAGAGTATATGGGTCGGTACATATGATAGTTATATATATGAGACCTGATTGAAAAGAACATATACAACACCGTCAATCCCTGAGGCTGTGAGTGGATCTAATAAACCTTCATACTATGCATGATTACATATGTCGTGCAGTGCATAATTATATATATATATATATATATATATATATATATATATAATATATATATATTATATATATATATGTGTGTGTGTATTTATGTATGTATATGTGTGTGTGTCGTGTATGTATGTGTGCTTGCGCGCAAGTGTATTTTCGTGTAGATGGGTAGGTGTAGATGTTTGAGAGAGAGAGAGAGAGAGGGAGGGGGGGCGGATGGGGAGAGACAGAGACGATGAATGACTGATTTTTTCATCAAAATTCCTTTGAAAGTGTGATTTAATTATGAATGGAGATGTCTGCATAACAACGCATTGGACATGCAGCAGTGATCTTTGTTCTTTCAGTAATTGGTTCTTATTGTATTCCATGATCTGTGCAGTGGGCGTCTTTATTTGTCATTCCTGTTATGTACAAAGTATTTTATAACAGGGGCTTGCCATGTGTTGCTGAAGCCATTGTTAGAACTTCTTCTGCCAAAAGTAAATGTTAAAGAAATGGCTAGAAAGTAAAATTATCATAAATTGTGAATACTTTTTTGGTGTAATATTAATTGAGGTTTATTTTACTTTATTACAATTATTATCTTTGACAATTGATATTAAGTAAGCATATGATGTTTTCTATGAATATTATTATGAAAAACTTTACACTTGAGGTCTTAGCGCAGCTATGATAACTGATTCATTCAGTCGCTACTCAGTTCAAATTCTACCAAGGGGGATCTGTTTATCTGTTTGGCGACATAAGACTGAGCAAAAGGTCTGTAAGGGCAAAGGTCAAATTGATTGCCTGAATACTTGTTCTTGATTATTTCTCACTTGAAGGCCAATGATCAAAAATAATGTTCGTTACGATGAACGACGAATGACACGTATCTTCCACTCACCTCTGTCCTCCTAGGCCATGGGAGAACCACGTTATTCCCAGCTTCTCCCTTCCAAGTCCATTCCATCACGCGTTGCAGTGTGTAGTGTGAGTAAATGTTGCAGTGCCTTGTTTAGTCAGAGGGTTGTGGGCTCGTGTGGGATAGTGATGTAGTCTCCAAAGTACACCCAGGGGTATGTGTTGGTACTCTGTTGGTTTGGAATGAGGAGAATTAGTCATCATCTGTTAGGAGATTCACAGGTCTTCAACAGGGAGAGTACAGTAGATGGTGTTAGACCTTCCTGAAGATCACGACCAAGCATGGCTTTGTATGGTTGTGATTAATGCTAAGACCAGCAGAGCAATCTAGTGTGTTATTGTCTGACATTCTAAGCAAGTTACATGTTCCTTTTAGGCTCGTTGTAGAGAGCCTTGGCTTTGTAGATATCTTGGTTTACCGTAGCCCATGATAAGACCTGACCAAAGGTCTTCGAGTTCTGTTATGAACTGAAGTGTAAACCTACTTCCATTGACACTGAAGTCTAACAAATAGCACCTGGTTGCAGGAAGAAGGAGGGTATTAAAAGGAAACTTCATCTGTTTTGTTTGATATAAAAGGTCACAGGATTCCAAAATTTGTTAAGTGGCTCTGTAATACCATTAGCCTCATTAATGAGCTTAATGGGATGATTGCATCTCAATCACTTCCACTTGGCTACGAGATTTAAGATCGCGATTTAAAATAGGTTGACCAACAACTCCAGGGGTTTACATCACGTACAGTATTTATCATGTATTACTTTACATGTGTTCAACATGTATTATCCTAGTTTCAAAACAAAATGGGATACATTATTGATTAGCTTCGTATTTAGAATTGTTCTTTGCACGCGTGAGCATCCCATTCAATAAAATCATTCTCGGAAAATTTTAAAGTTACAAATAACCGCCAGAGCACAATATTTTAATTTTGTTATGTACCAGAACCAATACATACTTTTTGGGAAGTGGTCTTCAGCCAAGTTGTGTAATAATGTCACTAAGTTTTTAACGGTTTCACGTTAAGGCTGAAGGTTTTAAGCTGTTTATGAAATGGCCAAGTGAGACGATTATTTCTCATGATGACTAAAGGTATCAGCCATTACAAGAAAGTGATGGTTACACACTGTGACTAACACACACATCTACATGCTTACAAACATACATACATGTATATTTTATATATATATATATATATATGCTTATGTGTGTGTCTGTATGTTTATATTATGAACATTTACAGTGGATGAGTAAGTGTATTTGTATGTGTTTATGCGTTTCCTTATTGTTTGTTTACCTGTATTTTTAATAAGTTAAAAGTGCAGAAAATGAATAAACTCTTTGCCCTTTACTGCCTATCTTTGAAAGGAAAAAACATTTCAGAGTTAAGAGTAAGAGCAAACTTCAGGGGTACACTTAACTTTCCTCTTTCGAGACCTTAATGCAGAAATATCTGAACTGCGAATATCACAGGAATAGCTCGCCAGAAGTAGGAATTACAGAATGAAGCAACTTCACCCAGATTTATTGATATACAGTTGATAAGGCCAGATGAGCATAAACAAACGTGGGCACTACATAGTATATGCAGAATTTTCCTCTCCTGACAAAGATTACAGTCTGAATGAGGGACAAAAGTAGACCCTATTAAAAAAAAAAACCCTGTTTGTCTTGGTGACGAGAGAGAGAGAGAGGGGGGGGGAGGTCCTTTTAAGGCACCTTCCTGGCTTAATCGAGATGAAATTTGTCCCAAAGTTCATTGTTTCTGTGTAAGCTGGTGGAGTGTTTTGCAGCCGCCTTACTAACAGGACGTTACGTACCTTAGCAAATTTGACCTTATGTGGTGGGAAAACCTTTCGTTATTGATGATGATTGGGGACTTTTGTAGTTGTTTTGCACAAATGGGATTATAATGATGAATTGTATTCGGTAAATAACTTTTTCTTCAGTCAAAAGTGATATCAACCGCCATTTGATGAATGACAGGAGAATTTTGATAATTTAACAATAAAAACTAAAGTTACTTCAAGGCCGTTTTACTGTTTTTTGTATAAAGCTAAACCATTTGCTGTTGCTCATTTGTTCACCAGGCGTTGGGACCAGCGAATACCCACCTTCCTTTTGTGAGTTTGATTTTAAGTTGATTCCGGCTGAAACAACTTTACACTCAGTTAGGGATGGCATTGAAGGACTGTTCATTATTCCTGTCACTCTTCCGATGTAATTGGTTTATAGTGTCAGGGGAAGCTGAATATCTGAAGATATCTCCCGAGACAGCGTTTTCTTGTAAGGCCATGTACTTAGCCTGAGTATTGACATCTCTTTATTTATTTTTCGCTCCAGCCGCTGGTCCTGTGTCTGTTACTTCGGGGCTTCCATCATTTTGGACACGGGAAAATGAGAGTACTTTTTTTTATATTTACTTATCCGTCAGAGTTTCAGTCAGACTTATTCATATCATCAACGTAGTTTTCATAGCTTCCTTTCTCTTTACTTTTAATTTCTTTGCTTTTGTTATCACGTTGGCTTCTTACACCGTTATTTTTGTAGATATAAGCGTGTATGTTTATGTATGTATGCGTATATTTTTACGTATACTTATGTGAACAGTAACCCATACATGCCATAACTAAGTAAATTTGCTTAGAACGAAAAGAAAGAAACGCATCACAAGACCAACAAAGAGAAGTAGACGGGTGGTTACTGCACTCTTTGGGAGTCGAAAAGGACTGTCTAGACAGCGACGGAGTTGACAGATGCTTCTTAGGTTTCCAAAGAGGTTCTGGACTTCAATACTGACCGTCCCTCAAAAATACTAGTTTTTTTCTTTTTGACGTTACTTGATACTTTTTTTTTTATTTCGTTTCATTCCCATTATAGTCAGTCACTGATAAGATCATATTGATGCTTGTCTTCGTTCTTCTGCTTCTGCTCTCTTTCACTCAGTATGATTGTGGCTTTGTTCTTCTTCTTCTGCTTCAGTCGATAAAGCAATACGTTTTGTTACTTACACAACTACTACTGTGATATTTCATATATTACACTAACTTAAATTTGTAGTCAGATGCACACACACACACGTATATGTATATGTATATATATATATATATATATATATATATATATATATATATATATATATATGTATGTATGTATGTATGTATGTATGTGATATTTCATATATTACACTAGCTTAAATTTAGTCAGTGCACACACACACACGTACTACTATGTACACATGTATGTGTATTATGTGTGTGCGTGTGTACTGTGATATTCCATATATTACACTAACTTAAATTTGTAGTCAGATGCACACACAACACGTATATGTATATGTATATATATATATATATATATATATATATATATATGTATGTATGTATGTATGTGTATTATGTGTGTGCGTGTGTACTCAGTGCACTTCTACTGTGATATTTCATATATTACATAGCAAATTTGTAGTCAGATGCACACACACACGTATATGTATGTATATATATATATATATATATATATATATATATATATATATATATATATATATATATAATAATATGTGTATGTATGTATGTGTATTATGTGTGTACGTGTGTACTCAGTGCACACACAACTACTACTGTGATCATTTTATATATACTAACTTAAATTTATTAGTCAGATACACACACACACGTATACATATATATATATATATATATATATATATATATATATATATATATATATATATATATATATATATATATATATGTATGTATGTATGTATGTGTATTATGTGTGTGCGCATGTACTCAGTGCACACAACTACTATGTGATATTTCATATATTACTAACTTAAATTTATTAGTCAGATGCACACACACACACGTATATGTATGTATATATATATATATATATATATATATATATGCTCCATATATATGTATGTATGTATGTGTATTATGTGTGTGCGTGTGTACTCAGTGCACCTCTGTTATACTCAATGTGCGGACAGATTTGGATGTTATATTCCGTTGCCTCCACTTTTTAATTTATTTTCAAAATGAGCTTTTTCAACGGAGTGTATACTAAAACTGCTATGTCAACCAGCTTTGGTGTATGACTTTTTTTCTGAAATGATAAAAAAATGCTATTTTATGTTACTTACCTCGAATCCCAAGTTTTTAATCTCTTATTCCCTTACGATATTATATGGCTGTCTTTCAAAGTATGTTTAGGCCTGTCCAGACGAGCGGGCCTGATCGGCGGGCAAACACTGTTCCTATAACCCGTTCCACTATACTGACCGACCGAGTGTGGAGCCAGAACGATGCGATTGACTGGTAACGATGCTTCAGAAGCGAGAGAAATATAAACGGCTGGAAGTGCCCGACGGGCATGCCCGCTAGTGTGAACAGGCCATTCATTAGACAGGGAAGTAAAATTGCTTTCATTTAGACCAACCTGATACTTAGGCTTTTATTCACAAAGTCCTTATTGCCATTATCCTGTGGTTAGTTGCCAATGCACAGAGATGATTGCGAAATGTTAGGGATCGTACCAGCCTAAAATCCACTGACAAGGCCACATGAGAAAAGTTTCATGAAGATTTCATAAGGCTAATTATATTAAAACTCTGACACCGCAAAATTCGAAAGTATTTCAGATCCTACCAGGATCCTACTGTATTATATCTTTTGCTGATATCCTTTATGGAATAGAACGTGCGCTCTCTCTCTCTCTCTCTCTCTCTCTCTCTCTCTCTCTCTCTCTCTCATATATATATATATATATATATATATATATATATATATATATATATATATATATATATATATATATATATATATATATATATATATATATATATATATTCATATATATATATATTCATTCGCCAGTAGTTCTACAACATAAAAATTTTTTTAGTTTATTTCAAGGATTTAGTACGTCCTTTGTACTGAAGAATTTCTATGATAATATTTCATACAGAAATCTTATCGCATTGATTTTGCCTTTGTAAGAACTGCGAATATCCGTATTTCCTGGGCTCTCTCATTTGAGATGAAAGGGTGTTCAGCTCATGTAATAGATCATACCATTGTTACAGCGTAGAAAGGAGTTTTAAAATTCGAAGACTGGACGGGTTATAAACAAATTTCTTGGTACCTGGCCTTCTGATGAAATTTTTCTGGAATGCCTTCGAAAGATATGTTAATTAAATGCACATTACAAATATCTCTGTATAGTGTTGAATTATGGTTATTTTTTCCTTAGGTTTTCAGTCATTTTTAGTTACGACTCGTAACGCAGCTCGTATATAGCTTAGTAATGTTGTTAGGGTATTCACTGAGCAGTTTAGTTAGAGTAATGACAAATAAATTCCGATGTTGAGAGAAACCAAAAAATTTTGCAGAATATATTTGCGGTAAAAATATGGTGATTCTGAACAATTTTCTTCACTCAATTACTCTGTATTTCTGATTGAAAATGTAATGTTAGATTCTATGTTTACGGAAAACAAGAGTCGCTTCCATAGATTTATTGATGTTTATATGATTAATGTCAGATGACATTGCCATTAGCGTTATTTACCTAACAAGATTAATCACTGGAGCTCCCTTGTATGCTTTCCTCTTGTCTCTTATTTATTAATAGACCAAATCCCCAATGATCTGTAAAGTTAACGAGAGATTTTAATGATGATTTTGACAACCAATTACGATATGGCGATGATGATAATGGCATGATATTTTTTCTTTTTAAATTGCGTCAAGGAACGCTGACTGCAATAGTTCAGTTTTTCTTTCTATTTTAGGAACAGTGACGTCATTTTTTATGGAAAGAACGTGAAACGATGGTCCATTTGACGAGAAAGGTGGCCGGTCTTACAAAATAATATTGGCTTCAAAATAGTAATAAGTTTACTTTTTTTAATAACATATTTTATTGTTGGTGGTTAAGGTATGTTGGGGGCAAAATGGCCCCCATGAAGTAGCAGCCTTCCCAAGGGTATTTGTAGATTTCTTTGCATTTGCTTATATTTAAATAGTCAGGGTGGCTGAGTCGTATATCACCAATTGCGTGAACAAATCATGTAAACATAGGGGACGTTCAATCATTGATGGAGGAGATTTTGGTTTAACCATATATCATGTATGATCATGCAGTGATCGCATTGGAAGATTATTGCTGGTATTGAGTCTTTTGCGATTGAAAGCACATGTTTAGGAGATATTGTGTTAAACTGCAGTTTACATGCACATGGAAGCCCATTATATTTCTTTGGATATGACCTTCAAGGCCAAGGGTCCCCCCGTCAGTGGGACAAGAGTCCTGGTGGTAGAGTTTACCCAGTTTTTACGTGATAACAAACAAGAAAATTTAGGAGTTTTTCTGCTATAATCTGATGGAAATTCATTGCTCAGCGTCTGCATGAAAGGAAAACACTTCATGCTGCGTACGGAAAAAAAATTGCTGTCAAGGTCGCCCTTTAAAGAATCACCGAAAAACAACCATTGGAATCGGTATCAATCGATTTCAGGACAGGTTCCGTATTCAAGGCATACCGTAAGTTTATTTGACAAACATGGGTCAAGGATCTTTGAAAAATAAATGACATCGGTATCTCAAACACCCATTTTATGATTATTATTCTGGTAACAAAGGGAGCCAACGTGGGTCGTTGCATTGCTATTAATGAACGAATCAGACAACATCAGACATTTTATTGCCTGGTGCAACAAGATGAACGGATGCTAACTGCTCCTTAGAGTGGTTCCAGCATTTTGTGACTTTGTTTCATATGTCGAGCTTTCTCACAAGGACAAACACGTCAAATCTTGAGACTGCCGTTAGAAACATCGAACACTGTCTGCTACTGATTTTGCAAGAGAGAGTAACGTTGGTAAAATTTTACCATCTCACTGGTTACATAAGACTCAGCCTCTTATGGTTTTTATTTCATTTTACCACACCGAACTCTGCCTAAAGTAGAGCAGCAAATGGGTGATTACAGATGAAGGAATGTGTGTCCGCTTATACAAAGTTGTACGGAAATTTAAATGCATTCAGCTAAACAATTTCCAATATATACATATATATATATATATATATA
This sequence comes from Macrobrachium rosenbergii, assembly GCF_040412425.1. Classification (NCBI taxonomy): domain Eukaryota; kingdom Metazoa; phylum Arthropoda; class Malacostraca; order Decapoda; family Palaemonidae; genus Macrobrachium; species Macrobrachium rosenbergii. The sequence goes on along the minus strand of NC_089744.1, from coordinate 67,710,312 downwards.
TATATATATATATATATATATATATATATATATATATATATATATATATATATATATATATATATACATAAAATATATATATATACATACATACATATATACATATATATATATACATACATACATATATATATATATATATATATATAAATATATATAAGGTCTACATAAATATAAGAATTATGGAACTTTCTTGCCATATGCCATTTAAGAATACCCTGAGCTGGTAGAATCTTTTTCTTTAATGTCTGGTCACAGTTTCTATGCAAATTTCGTTTAGAACAGTTTTATTTATTCAGTATTTAGAGCAACATAACAGAATGATACACATGTACAATAAATAGGACTTGAAATGAAGTTTCAGAAAAAAAAATCAGAACTGTGACACTTGCTTTCGATGCAAGTTAAAGATTCTCTCGCTAACCAGCTCGACTCTACTTATTTTCGTGTTCTTTTTATTCCTCATTTTGAATTCTTATCATACGGTATAATAGCCTCTTAAGCTCCATCCTTCCTGAGCTTTTGAGCATTGCAGAAAAATTGACTTGCAAGTCATTTACAAAACCAGAACCTTCTCTTGATCATATGCACTCATTTATCCAAGGGAACACTTAGTTATTTGAGAAGGCCATTTAGATCTAGCTAATTATATTTAAGAAAACTGGACAGTGGTCATATGTGTAGATATATTCAAGATTATATTAGCGTCGCTTTTTTCCTTAGTTAATCGTGAGGCTTTATACCGCAAACGTTACTTCAAACATTTTTTAAGTAACCGATAACTAAGTAATTGCTGACGTTTGTTGTAAGCTCAAACCAGTTATCTGATTTTTCACTCGTCAGTGTTCTCGGGCATTTTTTGAATTTACTCTGTACTTGTGTCATGATTGCAAAGATTGCAGAGTATGTAGATGATGTTGCTCTGCACAAAGTTATTCACTCCAATACCGATGGAATGAAGTGATGCTAGCCCGGTAAGAGAGTTCTGAAACGGACTCGTTAGCGGTGCACCACTACTGTCAAAGTTAAGATTTTATTCACTGACCAATCCCACGCCGTTCTCTCTCTCTCTCTCTCTCTCTCTCTCTCTCTCTCTCTCTCTCTCTCTCTCTCTCTCTCTCTCTCTCTCTCTCTCTCAGGGGATATCTTTCAGTGGATACACTACAAATAACTCTCTCCTTGAAGATTCTTAATCTTTTCGATACTAGGTGTTGCTGTTGACCCCTGGCTTTTTCCATACATCTATCATAAAATATGTCCTATGCAGCCAGAAAAGTAGATTTATTTACAAGATTCCGATATGAATGCACTTCAAATCTCTTGTTCTAGTATGACCGACATACTGTTTTTGATGCATGTCAACAGCCTCAAGTGTCTATATAATTTAAACTACAGTATATTGCTTGAATGGGTATGCTCTGTTTTCCCAACAATGATTGTTACGATTCAGACCACCTCCATCAGGCATCCTGTTTGACCATTTTTGAGTACAATATCTACACTACTTTATAATGCTGCAAAGTTCTATGTGTGCTTCATTCCTTTTTCTGTAAAACAGTGGATTGTAAAATGAACCTTCAATGAGTATTTTTGGTACCGATGCTCGTGAGCTCATTTGAAACGCCATCGCCATTGCTTTAGTTTTTTTGGGTTGATACGGGTATAAATTTTTCTTACAACGTGGAAGGTAGTCACATACTATCGCGATAAGTATGGGACTTCCTCGCATCTATTTCAAAAGTCTTATATATATAAAAAAAAAAGCTTGGTGACAAAATAGTGGAATTAAACCATGGAAGGGAGGTAGGTACAGGTTTGAAAACCCATGATTTTTAAAATTTGAAGTTCACGTGTATACCTTAGATAACTACCATTTTTGCTTTTGAAAAGCGTTGAGTAATAATTTTTATTTGTTCTTCGGTGATGACAAAAAGTAATACAAGTTACTTTTTTCTTCATCGTGGTGGAATTTTAGCTTCGTAATAAATTGTAATAGTGTCCATTTAGATGACTTTTATGAGTGTAATATCTAATTCCTAGTTATTGGAGGCGCCATTTTACTCAAATTTCTGTTTATCAGATATTTCGAAATAATCTCTACAACCATTATGCAACATTTTCTCTCGATATATCGTTAAAATTTATTGTTCGTGGTGTATTTTCTGAAAAGTAACAGTAAATGTTGGCGTGAATCATATAAGAGAAATATATGAGTAATGTTAGTGGTGTCTGCCACTGCCGCGCAGTTCCCTGGCCTGTCTTTACACACAGTGCCAGTGAATAATTGTAAAGCTGAAACCATTCGGTGATAGACTAACAGGGGAAACATGTAGGCTGCTCGGGTTTTGAAAGCCGTAAATGTTTACGTTTGATGTCACTGGGGTGTATCAAGTCAACTGGAAGCACCAGTTGAGCATTTCATTCTGATCTGCTGGGGTATTGTGATTTCAGCCTGTGCTGTTAGAGTTCCTTTCTGTTGTCCTTTGCTTTGGTTTAATTGGTACACACACACACATACATACCTACATACTGTACATACACACACACATATATATACGTATGTATGTATATATATACACACACACACACACATATATATATATATATATATATATATTTATATAAGTGTGTATTTATATATATATACTACACACACACACATACATATATATATATATATATATATATATATATATATATATATATATATAGGTTGAGCTTATTGAGGTTCATAAAGAAAAATTTTAACTTTTTTATCAATTAATGTCCCACCTGGCTGTTTAAAAGGAAACGGAAGAAAGGTAGAAAATTAAAGTTTGAGAAGTTTTTCTGTGCAAGGAGGATCGAACAAGCTGACTACCGTACTCTGGATTTTGGCCGTCTTATTTGTTCGAACGTTTACACTGTAGAGGCGCATGTGGTGGCAGCAAACTCTCAAAAATCTCATGAAATTAATACCAAAGCAGTACATATATAGAATAAGCTGAAAGCGGGCATCTTCCAGTGGCATTACATCTGACCCAAAATGCAAGTAGGAACTAAGTTACTGATGATATAAGTTTTTAAATGTTTATCTTTTTCCATTAATTTCTGTTATAAAGAGCTTTATGTGAGTGGAGAGCCTTTCCAAATAGGAGGACAATATTCCACACTAGAGTGCACAAGGACCTGAAAAATCTGAGGAGGGTTCTTAGAAGAAAAAAATACAAGACGCTCATAATGAGGACGTCCGATCCTTAGAGGCAGACTTAGGGAGGATCATATCTCCCAAGACATGCTTATTTAGTGTTCAAAATACTATAAAATCAAGGGGTTGGGGTGTTAGTTTGCAAATTCTGACACATTCTAGAATGGTTCGGAATATTTAAAAAGTAGAGAAGTACATTTCACTTGGAAACATTCAAATATGCAAAGACACGCTTGTCCTAATTCAGAGATACCGTTTAAATCCATAACAATGACATTATGCAGGACTAAGCGAGATTGATGGCCAGCTTCTGAATACGGCTGAGAACCAAGAAAGGTATTTTATGATGTGTAGTATCTTTAAGGTCTTTGAAAGAGAATTTTGACAAAGAGAAGGTGGAGGATAACGGAGATGACATATCTTCTAGATATGACATTAGATTTAAGGAATGGGTATTTATTGCAATATCAGCTCCTGCGGAAGTTGAATGGTCAAGTAAATATGCTTGAAAGAATTTAAAGAGAGAATTTTAGTCATAAAAGCAGTTTGGTTAAAAGAACGTATTTCTTTATACTTTATAAAAACAGTAGAGCTATTTAGATCCCTGTAATGGAATAAGGGAAAATGGACTATCATAAGGATTTTAACTAAACTGAAACACAAAAAACGCTGACTTAATCGCAATTATTGAGTTTCTTCACTTGTAGGTTGCTTCTTGACTGTTATGATGTTATTTATGCATGAAATTAGTAAAGTATAGTAAAAGAGATATTTCTTAACAAAGATAAGTGAATTATTTTAGTGTATTATTATTTTTCATGGTAACCCAATTGAAAAATAATAGTGAAGCGAGCGTGAATAAAAAGAAGTGAATTACATAAGGAATTAAAAGGCAAAACCACAGTGTTGTGATATCCATAACGATTAGTACTCCCAAGATATTAAATGTCTCATCCATTTCCAATTCTACTGAAATTTAATTTTCGGTCCAAAGCTTTTCATGTGTTAAAGGACGTATTAAAACCTTCCCAGATCAGATTCCAAACAGTCAGAATGTAGACCATATCTTTAGGCTTAATGGCGTTTATTGTTGCGGTTTCAGAATATTCCATGTACAGATTTGCTCGGGCTAGTTGGACTGTCATCAGCTCCCTACGAAAACTAGACGTCATCATAACAGGATCGCACGAGATGAAATCATTTTCATTGAAAAAGAATTTTATCCCAATAAAACACATTGAGTACTTGACGTAACATAAGAGAAACAACAAAAGACCCTTTCCTTTACGGTCCCGTTAGTTTTTATTAAAATTTTAGGAAAATGGCACAGGACAAGAAGAGCATAGAATTTTTGGACAATTCAGTTCATATAGCCCCAAAAGTCTGTATTTTTATGGCCTCCCAAAAACCGCGTAAAAACAAAATCCCACTAAGACATTGCATTTCAGATCGGGGGGTTTTTGCGTATAAAATATCGAAATGGCTGTGCAAGTCTCCTTTATCCTTTTTTTTGCGTTTTCACCTTCATATAAAATTTTCAGAAGATTTTTACTATTTAAATTAATAAGATTATGCCAATTAGTTATTTAGTTAGATTTACAAAGGAAGTATTACCAACTGTCTCATGAATTGGCACCATATATCGATCATTTCCCATATAATTAAATAGAAGTAGATGTTGTTAAATAAAGTATTGTATTTAACGAGGCTTTTTCTGATCCAGCAAATCTAAATGTGGAGTATTTTGGAACCGTAACAGTACACCCAATTAAAACTAAAGCTTTAGTTGGCTGAGGTATGTGGGTAACTTTTTGACCATTTGGAATCAATCTGGGGAAATTTCATACGTTGTTTAACAAATCGAACAACCTTTTATTAAGCATTAAAATTTAAAGTGGAATGGGAAAAGAATAAGAGAATCCCTGATGCCTAGATTAGGGACATCACAGGCTATAAGTGCATAGCATATAAAAAAAACTGCTCTCTCGATGTCTTACATCCTTGTGTTTAGTTATCATGGCATCTTAGCAAAAGCTGGACTTGCAGGCAACTTAGTTTTAAGCGCCCTAAGGATTTGTTTCCCTTGATATACGGATACAGAACTAAAAATCATTCTTGAATATGTCTTCCGTCAGATACCCCGACCATGTTTTTGAACAAGCGGTTTACTGAGCGAATTAGATCTTTTGTTCCACCAGTCAGAGGTTAAGAGAACTTTACAACAACAAAATAAAAATACCATATCGAGATAGCATTGCAAAGATTAAAGAAAAATTGGGAAAAGACAATCGTGTTCCTTAACTCTTCTATGTAGGATTTTTGGTAGCATACGATTGGGGAGTTAACAGAAGCGTCCAGAGATAAAGAAATGCAATAAGTCTTTGCAGATTTGACATAAAAATTCTGGCATATTTAATCATATACGCGTCACCAATCCTCTATAAAACTGGAAACTGCTAATTATTTATAGAAGTACGTGTCGTTTCAAAGGTGAGGTACTCGAAGCAACATTAATGAGGGAGACAAACTTGACTCTGTCACAAGGGCCACGGAAACAAGATAAGATCGGCCATATCCTTTTGGATATTATTTTAAAGACGACCATTCAGCATGATTTGGGGTTAGCTGCAGCCTAGGAAACTGTTAATTCCCCTAATTGCCTGTATAAAATTAAATCTGTTTACTAAGAAAACCATCAAGGTTTGTAAAGGACTAGAAGTGACACCTAAAATGTAATTCCGTTTCGTTCTCCATGCTTTAATTGGGATGTTTATTACCTTTTTCATTGCATCTGGTGTTCTAAGTGTTCAACACAAATATTATGCACAAACTGTATGGTACACACACGTATATACAGTATATGAATATATACATACACGGGTGTGTAAATTATTTGTACGTGATGTATGTATGTCTGTAGGTATGTATGTTCTTTATATTATAAATGAGATTTCTTGACAACATAGACAGGTCCCCAAGAATTTTAGTTACGCCAGTGTTCAAGGTGACGTTTATTTGCTACTAGCAATAATAGCAACCAAGAGATGTTTCTTCGAGTGTTTTTCTGTCTTTTTTGATAGATAATTTGAGTGTTTGTGAGTGTATTGTTCTTTTGAGAGAGAGAGAGAGAGAGTTGGAGAGAATATTTCACACTAAAGTTCATTTAGGTAAGTTTCATCTTTGTATTATGCCTAGTTAATACAAAGCGATATCATAGCTGTAAATAAAAAAAAAAATAGAGTGGAAAAGCATATGCGCTTCAAGACACTTCATATGGACAGGCCACGGACAGGAGAGCCAGTCAACGAACTTACGTCGCTCTGGATCACAGATATTTATTTGCCCGGCCAGCGACTACAATAAGGCCCTGTCCAGATGAAAGACTTGGGAAATGGGTTACTCGAACCTGAATCACTGTCTTATTGTTTGTATTTCGGTTATTCTGAAGAATGGATCATTGGTTTTCGGTGAATGGCGCCCGGGGATTGTGTGTGGTTGCTTGAAAGAGAAGGTAAAAGATTGTGGCATTTTTGTCCCAAAGATTATATACGTATATATATATATATATATATATATATATATATATATATATATATATATATATATATATATACATGTGTGTGTATGCATAAATATGTTAATCTTATTCTAATTCGACTTTCAAGAATCGACAATGACATATGGCGCAGACTCGTAAATGACAGAGAAAAGGTCATCTGTGTGGTCCAGTAATATTACCGTGTACACACACATACACACACGCACACACACATGCATACACTCATATATTTATATATATGTATATTATATATATATATATATATATATATATATATATATATATATATATATATATATATATATATATATATATATATATATACATGTGTGTGTGTGTGTAAAGCTTTATACACTTGTGGGTTCTTTCGCTATTCGGCAATTTCAGTATGAATGTGCCAGTGATTATTGGTTTTGCTCTCTTTTGCCATCCCTTTTAAAATTTGGCCGAGACTAGATTTTAAATCGAATATTGTTACTTACTGGATCCTGAAATCAAGGTTAATTGTTACATGTTACATACGAACCTCTGTAGTCTATCGTTTACTGTTGTGGCAGTATAAGTGCTTTATGTCAAAAACGTTTTATATTACTTGCTCTAGGAGTAACATGATATTTATATACTAAAGGCATTTTTAAACAGCTATTTGCCTCTTTCTCAGAAAAACTGACATGGAAATTTTAATACTACCATTTTCTATCATTATCACTCTGTATCGAAGAGGCATAAACAGTAGAACGGTGGAGTATGGTGGCCCTTTACTTTGTGCCTAGAATTTGACATCTTCAGGAAGGCTCTGCTGCTCTCCCTACAGTACCTGGGGAGACATCTCTTAGTAGACAAGCCTCTCAGAAGCTGTCAAGAGTAGCTTTACGCCGAACCGTCGTTCACCTGAAGCAGAAAGTAATTTTGTCTGGTGAAGGGCTAATGTCCCCTATGGGTAACTAGAATTCTCTCTCTCTCTCTCTTTGGGTGTGTGTGTGTGTTTGTGTAGGCGTGTGCTGGTGTTATATGGAGAAGTGGTATATTCTTTTATTTGCAGCGCCTCCCCATTTTCATGTCGTTTTCTTTTTCCTTTTACTTGATAAAATAAGAAGAAATTATTTCAGTAGTGCACTATAGAAACAGTTTCCAAGAAATTCGATTAGGCTCTGATTGGAATTCATAATAATAAATTAATTCCTTTGAAATTGTTCATTTACAAATGCGTTATATTTGTATAATTAATGTGGGATGCAGGTGGAATCTTAATTTTCTTAATGGTAATGTTCTGCGTTTGTAGCCATGCCAGATGAAAACTTTTATGACGTCAGTAATTCCAGCGTAGAGAGTTTCGTTGGAAGGATTGGATCTCATTTGCTTTGGACTACAACTATTCCTGATAATGTTTTGGAAATCATGTGGCGTAATTCTAAAGGATTGAATTCCATTCTTACATTCTGAGTATTTCTTATAATCAGTTTGACGTACCGGCTAAAAAAGTCAAGTATATCTTAGTTTAACCAGACCACTGAGCTGATTAACAGCTCTCCTAGGGCTGGCCCGAAGGATTAGATTTATTTTACGTGGCTAAGAACCAGTTGGTTACCTAGCGACGGGACCTACAGCTTATTGTGGAATCCGAACCACATTATAGCGAGAAATGAATTTCTATCACCAGAAATAAATTCCTCTTATTCTTCACTGGCCGGTCGGAGGTTCGAACTCGCGGCCAACAGAGTGGTAGCTGAGAACAGAACCCACTCTCCCAACGAGGAACTAGTGTAATGATGCTGCTTTTGCAATCCATAATTATTCTTTTCTATTGAATCGTAAGCCCTTAAAGCTCTTGTCTTTCAGTGATATTCTACCATTAACACAAAATCCAAAATATATGATTAATGTTTAACTTTTCTTTATGTACCCTATGTTATGTAACATTTCAGTGAAAGTCGCTTAATTAGGCAAGATAATTAACACTGGTCTCTTTGTCATATTTTTCATACCATCTGAAAACTAAGCATTATATGTATTATACAACTTATAATTTCTAATTCAGCTGTTATTTTTATAAAATACTGTGGTAATGATAGGTGAAGAGAAATTAATTTTTATTTATTTTTTGTATTGTTGATAATTTACATATTTAAGTGTTACACAATAAGTTCTAATTAAAATCTTTTAGAATCGTAGTTTTAGGGAAGGATTCTTCCTATCTGTACAGGGTATACACATGTAGACTTTTTCAGGTGGGAAGATCGCTTCCCGTAAGCTATGGGTTTTAATTGAGATTGTTTTTGTATAAAATATTTAATATTTTTGCAATATAAAACAAAAAATGTGTTTCGCTTCGCCCAAAAGATTCGTTATTTGCGTTACTAGTATTAATAGTGATAAATCGAGATAATTAGAAACAAGCAACCCATACTCTTAAAGGCTATTTATGTTGGATGTTTCAAAGAAATCCAGCAAACATATTACTTCAGTTCTGTGGACACTATATTGAAAACAAAGAAGTTATATGAAGTGACCCTAGTTATATTCTACAAACAAACTATAACATTTGTGATAATACATGTAGTGTAAAACAGTAACGTGCAAATGTTCCCAAGGCAATTTCAGTTTAAACAAACTGATTCACCTAAGCAGATAATTTTGTGATAAGCCTTGAATTCCGTATTATAGGCTATACTCAACGTATATAAACAATGACATTTTCTTTCTAATTCACTGATAAAATTATTATTGAATAGTTATGCGTGCTTAAAAACTAAAAATTTACTTTGTTATCAAAATATATGAAATTATAACAAAGGCAGTTTTCTGATCTCACCTTCAATGCATTTTTACTTCTGAAGCACTACTACCTGCAGAAATATGATGTTTATTGCTATTGCAATGACTTAATGCGCATTACCATTGTATATATTAATAACAGAAAAGTGTGAATGCTGCATAAAGTCGCTTTTATGTTACAGGCTTAACACAGTTTGCCGTTAGTCAATTATCTAAAATAACTTGCGTATCGTCCAACACTCAGGGTTTTTGTACAAAAATGGCAGTCGGCGTTTGTTGATATGATAAAATAAATTGATAAAAGAGTATGAATACACAAATTTTAATTCTCATTTTTATTGCTGCTTTTTTATTTTATAGTATAATTCTTCTAGCTGTATTTTTTCTTGAATCAAAATCATTTTTAAATTGTTCAAATTTCAGGAAAATTGTTCTTACTCTATTTAATCCAAATTGATAAAAAAACATATTTAACATTGATAATTCAACATTAATAATTGTACTCATGGATAATTCAACTTTTATAGTCGTACTCATGCTGATGTTTATATTTATTTTTACTCATATATTTATATTTACCTTCGTCTTCCTACTTAAGGTTTTACTTGGGTTCATTTCCTTTCAAAGACATTACACTTTCAAAATTTATCTCCTTAAATCTGTAGGATAGGTAAATTGTCTACTTGATTTTCCATTGTTATGCATTAGTGAATATGTTTATTTTGATATTAAAATTTTCTGTTCGTGTGGATAAGTATTACCTTGATAACAGAATATTTCCTCGTTGATCTGTTAGCAAAAAGAGATAATTGATGCTTTAGTGAGTCATAGTTCTTCCGTCAGAATAGAGCGAAGAATAGATGAAAAGAATAAAAAGTAATAAGAGAGGAAATGGTCATATTCCTAATGGTGTCTTTTGTTTCTTTTTGCTGTTATCAGTAAAGAAAGCCAATAAGCTGTGACAAAGTTGCCTTCCTACAAGAATTGCATTGTTAGAAAAGATAAACCAGATTATGTGCTCAGTTAGAATTTCTCCTTAATTGTTTTTTTTTTTTTTTTTTTTGCTCCTCGATTTGTGTCACGTTGATAATTCCTTGATTAGCGAAGAACAAATGAAATCATTGTAATTAATCCCATGTAGTTGTCATGATTCTTCTTGCTTTTTCCTTCTTCTTCTTCTTCTTCTTCTTCTTCTTCTTCTTCTTCTTCTTCTTCTTCTTCTTCTTCTTCTTCTTATTATTATTATTATTATTATTATTATTATTATTATTATTATTATTATTATTATTATTATTATTATTCATTGTAAATAGCTTTAAAAAAATCTTAGTGAATGTAATGTCGGCTTATACTGTAAATATACAGCATTCACTGTTTCGTCTGTTGTTGGGCTTTTGAAAGAGTACTGTACAATGTAGGATACGTGATGCCAATACTGTCCACTTTTAAAATCCAAAATATTATCATTAGCAGATGAAGTATTTTGGTCTGCTGGTATATTCCATTTCGTGTGTAATGACTTGATCATACTCCTTAAAGCAAGTTTTGCAATGGAAATTCATGATTTGATTGCAAGATTTATGACACTGCCAAATCACAAAAATTGTTTGAAGAGAGTTTTTAGAAACGTAAGTTACAGCGGAAAACTTCCCAACTATTGATGTTCTTAATGGACCTTCCTCAGTTATTTGCTACCGGAAACACATCCAATTTTTCCTTATCGTTGCCTGTCCAAAGACGTTGTAGGCCTAAAGAACAAGTTTTCTTAGGTCCACTTCAGGAAGTTTTTGGTAGAAGACAATTGCATTGTTTCACAGAAAAATTCTACAGTACTGAGAACTAACCGTGATTAAAAATAAATTTAGGAGCTTTTAATTGTAAATAGATTCATTTATGCATTCCTAAATTCTAAAAAAAGTGGTTCTCATAATTAAGCATTTATTTATTAGGCATGTTTGCGTGCATTCGTGGGCAGTTATTAAGACCTCGCTGGGAAACAGCTTATTTATAGAAAATATTTCTCTTTGTAGACGTTTACACAGAACAATATAAAACCGTCAGTGTATTGTTTATAATATAAACTATCAATACTGTATTTTTCTCTATGCATGAAATTATGGTTGAGGCATAATATTTCAGAAAAATAATTACTTTTAATTAGGTGTTTTACTCATGCTCATATTTTTCAGGAAGTTTCTTTTGACTAACTAGTTATCAAAAAAGCTGAAAGCCAAAGGATTAAGGTTGTTGGTTAGTTGTAGATACCCTGGGTAATATTCAGTGCCATTATTCAGTGACCCATTTACTCTGCTGCTGCTATATAACATTTCCAAATTCCTTCAAAAGAAAAGATTCCGTTAGTCATCGACTATTTTGGCATAAAACTCACAATAGTAAACTTGACTTGTTTTCGGTAATCGGGTTGTCACTCCATTATATAAAGGGATGAACTGTTTTTGATAACTAAGTTGTCATTCCACTAAATAAAGGAGTTAGCTGTTTTTAATAACTGAGTAAAGGAACGAACTTCTTAATAACTAAGTTGACGAGTTGTCAGTCCACTGTATAAAGGATTGAACTGATTTTTATAACCAAGTTGTCATTCCATTGAATAAAGGTATGAACTTTTTGTGATAACTGATAGAGATTCCTTTATATAAAGGAATGAACTGTTTTTAATAACTGAGATGTCGTTCCGTTACATAAAGGAAGAACTAGACATAAAATAATTTCTCTTAATTAGGAATTTATTTACACATCCAAAAGAAATAAATTGAATTAAAGCTAATCGCGAGGATTAACGTAAATCCAAACATTCGAATGATTCACCCACGTAAAACAATATTAATAAATTTCACCAAGAGAATTATTCATACTAAATCGCTATCGGATTTATTTTACAATTGAAATAACCTCAGTTCAGCACAGAAGAACTGGGTCATTTTGATGAAAAATGTAGATGTTTATAAAACCTCTGTGATAGCTAACTCTTTTTTTTATGCACAGAAGTTAGGTGATAATGTTCATTCATTTCGGCACAAGAAATAACTGAAAATTATTACGTTAATGATGGCCTTGACTACGATTCTGATATTTTCTTCTGTCAGTCGAAATGTTAGTAATGCTATCCCATAGTTATATATACCATATATTATATATATATATATATATATATATATATATATATATATATATATATATATATATATATATTATATGTATATATATATATATATATATATATATATATATATATATATATATATATATATACACACACAATATATATATATATATATATATATATATATATATATATATATATATATATATATATATATATATATATATATATATATATATATATATATATATATATATATATATATATATATTTATATATATATATATATATATATACACATAGATACGTACAGACATGTATATATACATATGCTTATATAAAATAAAACAAACAATATCTCTCACCGAGGTAGTATTAAATTCTCAGTCCCTCCAGATTCACAGTCCTAGACATTTCAAGGTAATCTCACACGCATTCTATCTCAGGTCTACTGAAACAAACACAGATACAGATCTCTCTCTCTCTCTCTCTCTCTCTCTCTCTCTCTCTCTCTCTCTCTCTTTAAGGATATGGATTTTGGTGATAATGTCTTTTACTTTTTAAACGCTCATTATTTTACTTGTAGGCGGCGTCTGTAGTTGGTTTTAACCTTCTTGTTCTATGCAATTCTTTTGCGGTGAGGTTCCTAGCCTCAGGCCCTCTAGGTAATTTTGTATATCTATCTATGTCTATCTATCTATATATATATATATATATATATATATATATATATATATATATATATATATATATATATATATATATATATATGTCCATTTATAATTATATTGCTTATGAATGAAAACTTAATAAAGGTATGTTCTAAAAACATATGTATCATACTTTGACACAAGCATGAAGGTAATACAAGATATGTTCCAAATACATGTGTATTATTCTTTGACACAAGCATAAAGGATGTCCAGAGAGAGAGAGAGAGAGAGAGAGAGAGAGAGAGAGAGAGAGAGAGAGAGAGAGAGAGAGAGAGAGATGAGTGTTCAGCTTAAAGGGGACACAAGAATATAAAGGAATCCTGTAAGACGAGAAAGCGAAGCAATTGTATTTTCAATGAAATGTCTTGAGTTGGTTAAGCTGGATGTTCATAAAATCTGTGTGATTTCTGTAGGCGTTTAGTAAAATGATGATAGAATGATATCAACAACAGCTTGGCTCGTAATGATGATAATAATTAATCTTTGAGCGAATTAGGTAAATTAGATAGGTTTTTGAAAATTTTGCCAAAAATATAGAAAAATAAAGTAGCAGATATCTCATGTTCATGTGAATTTAGTGAATTTTATTTCGGAGAATCGAGAGAGAGAGAGAGAGAGAGAGAGAGAGAGAGAGAGAGAGAGAGAGAGAGAGAGAGAGAGAGAAAGCAGTGCGGGATGAATTCAGGTATTTAATTTGAAGGAGTCTTTGTTTTATTTGTCGTTCTGTTTCTTCTCTTCGTGAGGAACACTAATCTTTCCAGGAGGTCAGTACTTGAGCCGAGGAACTTAGACGCCCCTTGGAAGTCTATCAGAGCATCATTTTCTCAACAAAACCGAATTTTAGTTAATATTTCGTATTTGTGAACAAGTTTTCTCGAGATTTCTGCTTCGTGTGCAGTTAATTTTACATAAGGATAGACCATGCATAACGCCAGGGTGTTTTATGTCATTACTTACTATATTAAATTATTTGATGAGTGAAATCCTGTTTTGTTATTTTCAACCCAGCTTGTGGATAGTAAATCACTTTCGAAATTTTTATGAAACCGAACTAACAAAAATTGTCCCAAATAATATATCTCGGGTTCTGCAAAAGGAAGAAAGAAAGCAGTAAATCATATAGGTGGTAATATATTATACTCGGTAAGTCACAATGACTTCCGTTTGTGCACAGCCGGGAATTATGGGAAATTTTAACCTTTGCTACTTCTCTCTTTTCTAAATTGTCGTTGAAATGTTATAACACCATATTAATCGAATTAGAAAGCCTTTTCTGTAGATGGAATAATCAAGATCACTTCAAATATATTTATACGAAAACTTTCTTTGAGTTACCCTCTTTTTCTCTTTTAAAAATTTTCATGTCATTTATCTTTGTTTCAATAAAAATTTATTATTTCAGTGAATGGAAACGTGGAGAAAGTATGATTCCGTGAACAGAATACTGAATTTATTTACTTTATCTCGACTTTTTTTACTCCAGGACTCTTTATGTGAGTTGCTTTTTGTTTCACAAGTCAGCTCCGTTAAATCCAGGCGGCAATCATGTGAACATATGGCTTTAAGGCTCTTCGTCTCTCTCAAGGGATTTAGATATAAAATCAATAGGTAAATATTAAGTGAATATCACGGAAGAATAGTCACCTTTATTTAATATTTTCCAGCCTGGTTCGTCAATTAGCTCATTTTGTTTGAGGACATACAAAAAGTAAAAGGAAAAGAAGACATGCTGAGAGAGAGAGAGAGAGAGAGAGAGAGAGAAAGAAGTTTACTTTGACTCTTATTGCTTTGATTATCTGTACATCTTGGTTGTTTATACATGCAGTCAGTTTAGCCCCGGGCCTCCAGTATGACACGACAAAAATAAGTTTCTTTGAGGATATGAATGGATCTATTTACATCAGGTGTGTAAATGGCATAGCTTTTCGTGGCGAATAATTATGAGCATGAGGCTTAGTGTAAATTAACAGGACCATACAATAAAAGATAAAGTCATATTTGAACTAACAGATTTATAGAGTCAAAAAGACTTAACACTGTTCGGGATGGTGTAATTCTATGGAAACTCCATCATACCCTGTGCATGTTTACTTGTTTATGATGTATTTGATATACGAGGGCCAATTTTCTGAGGCCCCCTGTAGCAAGTGTCCATGATATACTGCTTAAAAATTTTCCTAGGTAATTTATTTAAAACAGATTAGATGACTTTACTTTGCGAATAAAGCTCAGGTGACAATCAGAAATTGAAAGCAAATACCAAGTACAAACGGGGTTTTATCAAAGTCGTAAAATAATATGATTAATTTGGAACTTTTTCAGAGAAACCTGGAGCGAAGAAAAGATTAATTTGTTGAAACACTTTGAATAAATGGTTTGTAACGTTTGTCAAATATTTGATTGTCTGTTCCAATCAATTGGAACATTCATTCCTTTCATTATTAAACTGTGCGATGCTCTTCCTGACAATGTTGTTGATGTCGTTGCTTGTGTGTTCACGAGAGACTAAAAATGCCATTGCAAAGTGACATGCAACACAAACTGGTATTATTGAATTTTATTGCTATTTATTTTTACGTATGTCTGTTTGCTGGTTTAATTTTATTCACTATTTTTGTTGTGTTTCTCTTTTTTCACAAATGTACGTTCAGTTTCCTCAAAGCTTCTTGTAATATTATTGCCGTTTATCTTTGGTTCACTCGGATGTAGTTCATCAAAATCATTCTTAAGCCCATTTATTCTTCTCCATTATGCATTGTGTACTATCTTTCCCACCAACATACATTATTCATTCTTCTCTCTCCCTCTGGTTATTCTGAAAAGTTCATTCCTTTGTTTAGTATTCAATGAAAACTTCCTTATTTAGTGTAAGAACTCATTTCGATGTGTTAAACAATCTAAAACGTAATCATTTTAAGAGCCGTAGGAACATGTACTGCAACAAACGCGTAGCGGAAACTTGAGAGCATTCTAAAAGGAAAATTCTGTACCTTTGTTGTAGGAACGACATTGGAGAGGTAGGCTATTTGGAGGTTCAGGAAGTGCCGCTGTATTGTTCCGGTGTTGTATGAAAGGGGAAATTAATTGTGTTCCGACGATGAGAAGTTTCAAAGAAGTGTGCGTGTGCGCGTGCATGTGTGTGTGTTAATGTACGTGAGCGCATATTGGATATTAAACAGGAGAATTTATCATGAAATGTTTGTGGATTAAATTCACCACCACAGCTGTTAGCGATATGCATATTTGGGACACCGAGAACATTCGGAAAGCTCGTTATTATTAATACCATCTTATGCTAGAGCGTTGTTGTACGCTTTTTGTTAGTCGGCAATGAATTTTATGTCGGCAATTGAAAAGCTTTTAAATGTTAAGGAGATTATTAAGTAAATGGCTATTGTAAATCCGGCAAATTGACGAATACCTATATATTTTTTATGTTTGGTGTTTACCATAACTATAGGGTCGGAAACACGCGTGTTTCTGAAGTACATTATCGGAGATTCGTACGAATCTTAGATAAAAAAAAGTTACTGTGAACATTGTGTAAACACCGAAGGGGGACGGAAAATGAATTCGAAAGCAATATGGGGAAGCAGGTCTTCGATCTCCTGAGATTCTTCCAGAAATAATCTTCTGCCATGAACGCATGTCTGTATAGTGAAATACGCGTTTATTTAAAATATTTATACGTAAATTTACGTGTATTATGCTTATTAACCAATGAGCTATTAAAACTTGGTGCGTAAGAACGAGCGCATGACCTTAGTTCCACGTTGGACGAGTCGGCAGAGTTCTCGGCTAGCACTCTGCTAGGCCCGAGTTCGAGTCTCCGGCCGGCCAATGAAGAATTAGAGGAATTTCTTTCTGGTGATAGAAATTATAATGTCTCGGTTCCATAATGTAGGTCCCGTTGCGGTAACCAATTGGTTCTTAGCCATGTAAGATAAGTCTAATCCTTCGGGCCAGCCCTAGGAGAGCTGTTAATCAACTCAGTGGTCTGGTTAAACTAAGGTATAGTTTTTTTCTTGTGTGCTTGAACGTTACGGGTTCCAACCATTAACGTTTTCATAATTTTCATCTAGTTTCTTGAAAAGCCATCGAAATATCAAGTGATAATAAAATCCGAAAGACGGAGAGACCAATAATTCCTTTGCACTTTAACGCAGGAAACTAGTGAGATTTTGCTTAGCCTTTTTGACGTCCCTGAAGTACAGTGTCTCTGTAGCTGTGAAGTTATTTGTTGATTTTTGTTGTTGTTTCCCTAAAAACGCCTCCATTAGGCATAGTCGTTTTAGTATCTCCATTTTATTTTTATTGATTTAGACACCCAGAGAAAAAGCTTAACTATGAAGATCGTTCTATTGGTTACCCACGTGGGAAATGAATAAAATTATTGAATAAGTAAACGATTGTGGGATTCTTATGGGGTCACAATATTAAATCTTGATTCTTCGAGAAAACACCGGGAAAAACAGGTGAGCGTCATATAGGTATCCCCTGAAGAAGTGTAGTTTTAAAATACCCGTCATTTTAGTTCCATCACGAACTTTTTCCTCACCTCATTGAGGAAGCAAATATGCAGATATCTCATTTAGTAGAATTAAGGGTAAGAGTCTTATATTGACATCAGTTGCAGGAATGAAGCATGTTAATTGATATCAGCAAATGGTGAAAACATGTAAGGAAGTAGCAGTCTGCGAATAGATTCGTTCTGTTATAGCAGTAAGACCTCTTACTACGCTTGAATTTTCGTAATGCGTAAGTCTTCTTATATAATGAGTTTCCACTTTGCTGTAAGTAAGTCACCGGATGGAATATTTTTAAAATCCTGTCTAAGCCCAACATGTAACCCAGTCAATGACCATTATTCAGTTATTGTCTGTCATAAGATTCTCTTTTTGTTTTAGATCGTTTTGCAATTTAGACCAACTTTATTCCGTTGTAACCTGTATAACTATATGAATACTATATCGTTTCAGCTTCCTTAGCAACTATTATAAATCAGCAATTATAAATATGTCACGCGTTTATTGCGTAAGTCTTTTTATTCATATAGAAGCGTCTTCTAATAAAAACGAACATGCTAAGAAATATATCTAGCTATTATTACATCTACATAATGTTTCCTGAGTTAGTGAGAAAATGAAGTTAACTCGCTCTTCAGTGTCCTTTAGTATTTTCCTACGGTACTTGCTGGTTAACATGTAAAGAGAAACGTTGTTATGTTATGCCATTGTGTGGAATTGCAAATGAGGACAAATTGGATAATACCGAGAGCTATTCTTATAGTTCCGTGCACCGCTTGTCTTCGCTAACGTTGCTACGAAGTTATTTTTATACTGACTATGTTACACGAAGTCCTGGAACTCTACCTAAAGTACTAAAAGTAATGAAGATATTAGTAGTCCAAAGAAAACAAGTCCGATTTCTTGAAGTTATTCGCGTCGCGTTGAATAACTAGCAACTCCTTAGTCTAAAGGATTTGTTTACACACTTCCATGGTAGGTAAGTGAATGTTGCGATGAAAAAAAAAGCATTTAAAATGCCACATAATTCTGACACATTAAATTTGAAGAGTTGAGGATACCTCCGAGCCAGGCCAGTATCAGATACAAAGCAGCCGGGAGAATCATTACAGGTAATTGTTGAAATACAAAGAATGACATATGAACATATTTACCTTACAATGTCATGTCAGGTTTTAATCCCATTTAATATTTTTGCTTATGGCCTACAGAAACGGGAGGTATGAGCTCGCTAAGTGCTGTCTGTAACTTAAAGGTTTTTGACTACGGATCATAGATGTGTATTTATTGTCCGTTTACAACATTCTTCATGAACAATACTGTGTTATATTTTACTTTTAAATTTCTCCATTTTTAGTTTTCTGTAAAGGAAAACTATTGTGCGGCTTTGTCTGTCCGTCCGCGCTTTATTCTGTCCGCACTTTTTCTGTCCGCCTTCAGATCTTAAAAAGTACTGAGGCTAGAGGGCTGCAAATTGGTGTGTTGATCATCCACCTTCCAATCATCAAGCATACCAAATTGCAGCCCTCTACCCTCATTAGTTTTATTTTATTTAAGGTTAAAGTTAGCCATATTCGTGCTTCTGGCAACGATTTAGGATAGGCCACCACCGGGCCGTGGTTAAAGTTTCATGGGCCGCGGCTCATACAGCATTATATCGATACCACCGAAAGATAGATCTGTTTTAGGTGGCCTTGATTATGCGCTGTAGCGGCTGTACAGAAAACTCGATTGCGCCGAAGAAATTTCGGCGCATTTTTTACTGGTTGGTTTTATTTATACTTTGGCTTATCCTGTATCGTCCGGTATTACAGGTATAATTTTGATAAGTAAAAGGAATGCAATTTTCTGAATGCGTTCCTTAGAGGCAGATCAATGTTTAGTACGTGCAGATCAGTGAGTCGCAGATGTTTTCGAACGATGTTTTAGGTAGCTCTTGACCCGTCACTCAGAATTAATCAATTCATTAAATGTTTCACTTATTGTAGTAATTTATTACAGTAATGATGATGATAAATTGAAAACTTTTATTTTCCGGTCACGTAACCTGCAACATTACAGTGAGTTACTGTACACTGTAGTATCGCAAAGAATTTTAAAATTTCCCAAAATACAGAAAGCGTGGTCGTGGTCAAGTAATTTATAAAGAATTATTCTATTTAAAATAACCAAAAACTTTCCTTCAGGAATTTTTATTCCCTAAGATTATTAAGGCAAAACATAACTGAGCCATTACACAACTCGTACATTCTCTCCTCTCTCTCTCTCTCTCTCTCTCTCTCTCTCTCTCTCTCTCTCTCTCTCTCTCTCTCTCTCTCTCTCTCTCTCTCTCTCTCTCTCTTTTAGG
>NC_089744.1:67672581-67687581 GCF_040412425.1 Macrobrachium rosenbergii | reverse complement strand
CTCTCTCTCTCTCTCTCTCTCTCTCTCTCACAAACACAAATACATTCTTTACCATTTCTCAGTGCAATGATCCATTCTACTTGGCATCCAAGACCTCAGTGCCAATAAGCTGCTCTCCTTTAAGGTTCTAATTCATGAAGGCTCTCACTTCGACAAATGTTTCAAGTCTCCGTGAATCTCCATCGTAGGAGAGGGTCGCTGACTTCGTATTTCTCGGGGTTTATTTGCCGCGTACTCTGGAATATTCATTGTGGATGTTTCCCGAACAGGGGTGTAGTTTTGTGTGCGAGGACAGATGTTCGGTTCTCATCGGTTATTTATGTTTTCTTGAACAGAGGAACCTATATAACCTCTCTCTCTCTCTCGATTTACCATCACACGGGAAACGAACACCTCCGGTTGTTATAAGAAAGCATCGTCAGAACGAAACAGTGGCCATTAAAATAACGTATATTATTATTTCTTCCGCAGGCTATATATTTTGGCTTTATAATAAAATTCAGTACGGCTAAGATAAGTAATTTGAGATCCCATCTGGTACAGTGGTGTGTAGATGTCAGTAATAATTCAGACTCTTTTTCCTTTTCTTAAGGAATAAAGGAGTCGTTTCGATAGCCTGCCAAGCCATAGGTTGAACTTAACATATTTTATAGAGAATCGATTTATATGAGTGGTAAATGAAATGGAATTGGTTTCACGAGATTGCAATATATATATATATATATATATATATATATATATATATATATATATATATATATATATATATATATATATATACATTTGTATGTATGTATGTTTTTTTTCAAATTAGAATTTAAATTTTAAGATATACATCACGGTGATTGGGTAGTTGATATATAACAGTAGAACCATTTCATAATAATATTAGCTGTTGAACTACTGTGGTCAGATTACAAAAGTAAAAACATCTAAAATAATTTTTATAATCGAGGGACCATGTGAATCAAAACCTTTTCTAAAGAATGTCAAGCCCCTGAAGATGACTGGAAAGTAAGACAGTTAGACAGGTAACTTAGAGCATATCCTCTCTCTCTCTCTCTCTCTCTCTCTCTCTCTCTCTCAAGTAGGAACAGTATTCTCTCATTGGAAACACCATTTCCGTCTTAAGGAGGATTACTTGGCTACATTATGGGATCCTCGGAGAGCTGGTTGCAAATGACCGAGCTATCTTCAGTGTTTTCAGATAAAGAGGAAACCCAATGGACACGAAATGAAAATGGAAGAAGGGAAATCCCGCCTTTTCAAGTAATTTATTTTTCGCATCGCGGTTTAGGAACTACATTTCTAAAAATAGAGCTTTCTTTAAAGAACCTGTTTGTAGTGTAACGAAAAATTGTTAGTTACTGTTTGTAGGAAACTGAATTAAATTTGTTTTGCTTGGTAAATGCAATCATATGTAGTATTATTTTGATTGAACTTCTGACATTTCTTGAAAAGCTTTTTCGTTTGCAAGAGTTTATAAATGTATGTTTGATAAGAAGGTAACTTATACGATTAAAAAGTAAACCCAAATTTATATATAGATTTATATCTATATATATGTGTGTGTATACATTTATGTACATATATTGTGTATATATATATATATATATATATATATATATATATATATATATATATATATATATATATATATATGTGTGTGTGTGTGTGTGTGTGTGTGTGTGTGTGTGTGTGTGTGTGTGTGTGTGTGTGTAGAAATGCATTTGATAAAAAATTGACAATATGTAAAATGTCTACTCAGTTTAACTTTGTTTTCGGTGTCTGTACCGACCAGGTAGCATAAGTTTTCATACTGATATTTAGCTTTATGTTTAGAATTTTGTCCATGAACAACCATTTATAGTAAGAATGAAAAGTTTCCTGTGTAATTATTAACTTGCAAAGGAACCCTATCTTATTAATTATATAAAAATAATCACACAAAATAATTCTCGTCAATATATCCTCAACATAATCTCTGAAGCATAAAAGATGATATTGTTTATGATAGATAGCTACGGTATCATTGGCTTTACAATAAGACTGAATAAATATGAAAACTGCATAAATGAAAAGAGCAATTCCATAAATTCACGAAGCAGTTTCTGTCCTTAGTTTTACAAAGATACATTTCACATTCCATCGGTTTTACTTTCCATTAGGAAAAACAACCTACTTCCCCACAGCGTATTTTATCTCGGGAATAGCACAGAGGCTGAAGCTTGTGACCTTTCTTAATTAAGGAAGTTCTCGTGAGGCATTTGGTCTTCCTAAGCCTCTGACATTTTCGAATAGTAACTTTTTGCTTGAATTTGACCGTAAGAAATTTGTTACCGGAATAAATTTATGATTTATTTTCTCAGTACATTGCTCAGTACCAAATATGTTTAATGTCAAGTTTTATACAGCAGTAGATTTTAGGCACATTACTTCTTAAGAGATGAAAGTTTTTCGTGCATATCTGCTGGACCCGTGAACTTGTACTCATGTACTTTATTTATGTAGTATACTTCAACAATTTTCTTCTTTTTGTGGAGCAATAATATTGACATTGTCTCCAATAATAGTATTCGCTAATGAAGATGCAGGCTGTACTACTATTACTTTCCGATTTTATGAAGGAAATGTAGAAAACGTCTACTGACCACTTACATGACGCTAATCCCATTTAGTTGAGCCTATTGTCTCAAAAGACCAGGTACCTGGATGCTTTAGCCCTTTGGTGAGAGATAATGAAATAAAGGAATAAAAAAAACTGTAGTTCTGATGTTGAGAAAGATGTGAACCTAGCCATATTGCCAAGGCTTGGTCACTCTTAGCTTTGTCCTGTTAAAAGTTTGCACAATTAAAACTCAAAGTCATTCACAGTACAAGATACCTTATATCCCCACTTACGAGGGTTCTTTGGATTGAATTGTGTTAGGGAGTAGTTACACTTGGTTGGAGTGACTTACTCATCTACAGCATTACACCCTTCATGTTCTGAGTTTCTGCATTTCTCTACCATGGCATTCAAAACAAGGGTTATCCTAATTTGGATCATTTTTCTCTCAATTTTAGACCTGTCTTTGAAATGCAAGAATCTTTTGCGATTTTGTCTTAATTGTAATGAAAGTCACCTTGAATCGTGGAGAGAATTTGTATATTTTCGTTTCATACACTTTCTTTCCTCTGTTCGAATTACGCAGTGAAGAAATGTATTCTCTCTCTCTCTCTCTCTCTCTCTCTCTCTCTCTCTCTCTCTCTCTCTCTCTCTCTCTCTCTCTCTCTCTTTGGGAGAAGTTAGTCCAGTTCTCATAAAGGTCAAGGAATGAATGCATTGAGTAATTCTAAGGGAAGATGGATTTTCGGTTTCGTTTAAGTGTAATAACTGCACTCTGTTAAGCCTTTATGTTTTATGCTATAGTATTTATGTTTTTCTTTTAATATATGCGTCTATATGTAAAGTATTGTAAGCGCCTTTGTATTTCAACTTATTTTTCAGATGAAACAAATAAGTTTTCGTAAGTTTGTTTATCCTTCCTTGCAGTTTCAATTAAATACCTGTGAAATGACGGAAAATAAATAAAAAACCAGTAAAAATAATACGAAATTCTTGGTATCAAGTATTTGCTTTTCGACTGGTCCGTCAGTCACCAATATTCATTCTGTGTGAATTGCATTTTTGGCACTGCTCATTTAAAACCGGCAGCGTATTGCAAATCGAGAGAATCTATATTGGGAAATACATTACAAATTGAGAGAATTTATTTTCGGAATTATGCTGCAAATTGATATGATTTTATTTTTAAGCAAATTCTCTCGTTATAGCGAAAAGCGTAGTTGTCTGTATTATTAATATCGACAGTTTTTTGAGACCATGCGTGTTCGTGACTGAATTATTTTTTGCAGGCATTTTTTAACTTTGTTTTCGTAGTGTTACAGAGGCCGACTCTTGATTTAACTTCTCATTTAATACGTGTGTCCCAGCAGTGACAGAAGTAGGTTAAAAAGTGGAAAGCGCTGAACTGATGACTCACTAAAGCCTTTTGCTTACATTATGGGTCACGAACTGTATACAGTCATTATCTTTCTCAGCGCTTTCGGTTGTGGCTTTGTTTTTTTTTTTTTTTTTTTTTTTATTTGTTTGTTTTTTGTTCTCATGCTATTATGTTGTTTAACTGCGTAGAACAGATAGGCAACTATCTATTTCCATTCTTACCCTGATAAGTGGTTGATGCTTAATGTGCAGTTCATCCAGGGGTCGAAGTCAAGATCTTAATTAGAAGTCAAAGGGCAAATAGGAATTTGCCTTTAGGAGGACGTTGCGTTTCACAGACACATTTTGCATTTCACATGCCTTTCCACCACACAGGCTATTACCGAGACCATTTCAGGTATAGTCATAATATTTAATCTTATATTCTTTCTCATAAAATAATCCATGATTAATTTCAGATTTCCTGAACTCCGTTGCAGCGACAGCTTTCAACGATAACTTTCCTTTCATGACCTGTACAGTTATTATGATTAGGAGGAGCTTTATTCTTGGGAGATAATAAAGATTTTTTATTCTCTTATATAATACACTTCAGTAAAGGTTTGAAAGCCATTTCTGACTTGATTAAATGTTCGGGATGTCTTAGCAATAATGCAATTTACACTTAATACCAAGATGCATATTAGAAATTATTGAGCGAATGCAGGTGTAGGGTCAGGAGTTTTATTTTGAACATCTCTCTCTCTCTCTCTCTCTCTCTCTCTCTCTCTCTCTCTCTCTCTCTCTCTCTCTCTCTCTCTCTCAGCCAAGCCGTTGAAATGTGGCTTGGAAATTGACGGTACCGAAAGAGAATGTCCTTTATTCAAGAGGAAGGAATGAAGTAGTAAAGGTAGACAGCGAAGTAAATTTCTTAATTTAAAAGTTCGATATTGTGGCAAGAATTTGTCACTAATTCATGGTGGAGTAGAAGCGTCTTTTATGGTGATATTTAGCCTTGTTTTATCAGTACACATTCTTTAATTGATGTAAAATTCATTAACTAAATACCAGTTTATGCCTAAGGAGATGCACCTGATTTAGCAAGGTTGTTCACTAGATCAGGTTGTTCGAGATTCATTTTCAGCAGAACGAGAATAGGATATTGCAGATTTGTTATGTCATTTTGCTGATGTTTTTAAAGCTGTTCCTAATACTATTTGAAAAGCGATAGTTTAGATTTATTAAAAAAAGTCTGATTAACAAAGAGTTCTTCCTTATCTAAAATGGAATCACGGCTGGATTAAAATAGTCTAGTTTGAAACCGAAAATCCATAAAAGCATGGAGGTCCCTCCTTCATTTTGGTTGAAGACAACGCTTGATATAATTTAAATGAACCAGCAGTGTGGGTTTCATTGTCTCAGGGGTTTCTGTGATATATTTAACTGTATTTTATGTGTCCAGTGAGGACGAGATTCGCAGAAAAGAGTCGTTAAATCATGCAAATCTTTGAAGAATATAAACATCTGTGGATGTATGACGACTCAAGATGTAAGAATAAGTATATTGCGTAATAGTAGATTATAAAACAATCTTGAGGAAATGTCTCGTCCAAATTTCGGTATTGGTGAATGAAAGAATGAAATATACGTTCACAGAATTGTCAAGAGCCCTAGAAAATGCCGACTCAAAACGTAGTGGGTCAGGAACTATTTTATTTTTGTAATAATTATTTTGTAATGATTCATAAGCTGATATATTTCCAACAACGCCGCGAGCCTCCTTCACGGCCTTCGTATTAAATACTGCTTGTCTTCTGTTTCCTATACAGTGTATACACATTCTGGCATGCTATGCCTTACGTAAAATGGCATACGAAGAATTGCACGGGGATCAGGGTCGTGTACACAGAGATGCAGCAGGGATTTTTAGAGATATCCTGTTATGGTTTTTTAAGTCATGAAAAGAAGACTATGGTCACGGTTGATATATTAGCTCAAACTGTCACTGAAATTTTTGACAATCTGTTTATATAGGGAATATCGGGTTATATACAGAACTATGATCAGGCACGGAGTGTACCAATACAAGATAAAATTTTCAGCAATTTATGCTGGATATTCATAAAGTAAGCTGTCTGCAGTGTGATGAACATTTTTTTCCATGTATAAACTCTCTCTCTCTCTCTCTCTCTCTCTCTCTCTCTCTCTCTCTCTCTCTCTCTCTCTCTCTCTCTCTCTCTCTCTGACGTACGAAGGGCTATGAGACTCTCGTGACAGCTAAACCGCCACAGCCAGTAAGACTTTGTCTGTTAAGCTTTTGACTTGTTAAGATTTTCGCTATATATGCGAATGCCAAGAGTGTATCGGATTGGTGACTACGGATTTGTCGGTATTTATGTGACGCATATACTGTACAGCACTCTACGCTGTTGACGCTTTCTCAGATAACTTTATATTATAGATATGGAGGCTTCGTAAATAGGGAGACCTGTGCGTGAATATCTGTTCTCATATATATATATATATATATATATATATATATATATATATATATATATATATATATATATATATATATATATATATATATATATATATATATATAGTGTGTGTGTGGATAGTGTATGTGTCGGCAATGGCACAAATTTCTCATATATATATATATATATATATATATATATATATATATATTAATCAGTGCTATAAACGTAATATCATACCTCCGGAAATAATATATTTTCATATATATATATAAGTTCGGGCTCGAACCAGCGCTCGACAAGAACTCAGGACTGATGGACGCATTTTAACCCACGCGGCCGCATGGGTTAAAATGCGTCCACTGTAGTCCTGAGTTCTGTCTTCGGTTCGAGCCCACGAGACGAGACAACTTATTATCAAATAAAAATTCCCTTCAGTAACTATATGATATATTATTTCCGAGGATTAAAGGACGTTTGTAGCTTACTGATTGAATATGAATCATGGTGATGTGATAAAAAAGTCATTATTATATATATATATATATATATATATATATATATATATATATATATATATATATATATATATATCTACATTACCACAGGTGAAAAATAAGAGACGGGTATAGGTCCTGACAGGTTTCGACTTCATTGCCAAGCCACTGAGGAAGGACAGTGTTCCTTTCCATACTCTGGAATATGCCGTTAGAGATTTTGCAGAGCATACAAACCAAGGAACAACTGCGGATTCTATGCGAATGTCAGGATTGTTATTTCTAATACTGTATCAGTCCTTCGCTAGTGACTTGGAAATAAAGTCGGAATCGGTCAGGACCCATCTCTAATATTTCACCTGTGGTAATGTGTGGCATATTTATATATATATATATATATATATATATATATATATATATATATATATATATATATATATATATATATATATATACCTGTATATATAAATGATTATATATAAGTAGGGTAAAAGGTGCCATTTGGCATCCTCAAGAATCCTGTCATTTAAGCGTCCTCAAGAAAGGGTGTCATTTATCCTATTATTATTATTATTTATTTTATTTTCATATTTTTGCTGAAGAAAATAACATGCATATATAAAAAAAATTATGTAGTAAGTAGGGTAAAAGATGCCAAGGCCCCGAACTGATATGATAGGGGCCCACTGTGTGACTCATCAACTGTCGTATGACTGATGAGTTGAACCAATATAAACTTTCTGTTATTAATCCCACTTTATCGATATTTATCGATAAGAGTCTGATTAGGAGGAGGAGACACCTTGCTGAACTGATATTAGAGAGACCCACTGCATGACTCAACAACAGCTGTGTGACTGAGAAGAGTTGAACTGTTATAAACTATCTGTTATTAATCCCACTCTATCGATAAGAGTCTGATTAGGTATCTGCTGCTGATATGATTTAGACCCACTGCGTGACTCATGAACAGGTGTATCACTGATAAGAGTTGAACCGTTATAAACTATCTGTTATTAATCCCACTCTATCGATAAGAGTCTGATTAGGTATGTATCTGTTATTATCCCGCTTTATCGATAAGAGTCTGATTAGGAGTGACGTCTCGCTATATAATGTATGAGTTTGGCGAGACGGACATCAGTTCACAGAACGAGTAGCTATACTCCACAACATCCCGCCAGCAGAGATGGGTAATTCCAGCAGCTCCAGCAGTGGCGATGACAGCTCGAGCAGTAGCGAACAGCCGATGCCATGGGATTTATTAATACCATCAGTGGCAAAGACATTGTGTAGGAGGAAGAGTAGCGCTAATGGCGGAAGAAGAAGAAGAAGTGAGAGAGGTCAGAAAGGATCGAACCCAAGACTATTCCCTGCAGGATAGAACACTACTCTCAGCTCAGGTAATAATAATAATAATAATAATAATAATAATAGTAATAATAATAATAATAATTTAATTTTTCATATATGTTGCAACACCAGTCTACGTGAATATTGCCACTCTTTTGCATATAAAACTTTCCATTTTATAATTAAAAATTCACCACAGCCATTCTTATTTTGCAGCCTCTTCTAACACCCGCACTACTTCTCTGCCGAGCAAAGCAACGGTAACCTCTGTAGGAGAGAACACAGCTACTCCCGCATCTGGTAAGAATAATTCATTTTGACCAGTCTCCATAAAATAATACATTGTCACCTTTTACATATAAAACATTCTTTTGATACTTTTAAAATTCACCACAGCCACCCCTATTTCACAGCCTCCTCCTCCTCCGCTTCGAATGCCTTCGTCGCACCTCCACCGAGTGAATCAAATGCGATGGAAACATCTGCAGCGAATGTTGGAAGACATTGTCGAGTAGGCGGTGCCGAACAGTGATTGTCCCAGCAGCAGGAAGCACCGTTGCTTGACAGGGAAGGAGAGGTAGGCAACCGCATTGTGAGTGCCATCACATATTCGACTGCGGTGGGAATGCACATCACATTGTAGTAGGGTAAAAGGTGCCATTTGGCGTCCTGGCGTCCTGAACATTTAGCGTCCTCAAGAAAGGGTGTCATTTAGCGTCCTCAGTTATTATTATTATTATTATTTATTTTATTTTTTATATTTTTGCTGAAGAAAATAACATGTGTATATAAAAAAAATTATGTAGTATGGTAAAAGGTGCCATTTTGTATCCTGAACACTTATTAGTAGGGTAAAAGGTGACATTTGGCGTCCTGAACATTTTGCGTCCTCAAGAAAGGGTGTCATTTGGCGTCCTCAATTATTATTATTATTATTATTATTATTATTATTATTATTATTATTATATTATTATTATTTTTTGTTTATATTTTTGCTGAAGAAAATAACATGCATTTATAAAAAATTATGTAGCAGGGTAAAAGGTGCCAAGGCTCTGAACTGATATGAGAGAGACCCACTGCGTGACTCATCAACAGCTGTATGACTGATAAGAGTTGAACCAATATAAACTATCTGTTATTAATCCCATTTTATCGATAAGAGTCTGATTAGGAGGAGGAGACACCTGCTGAACTGATATGGCTGAACTGATATTATACATATATATATATATATATATATATATATATATATATATATATATATATATATATATATATATATATATATATATATATATATATATATATATATATATATATATATATATATATATATATATATATACATACAATTCCTCTCTCTCTCTCTCTCTCTCTCCACACATATATATATAAACTGTATATATATATATATATATATATATATATATATATATATATATATATATATATATATATATATATATATATATATATATATATATATATATAGACATGTATGTATATATATACATATAAACCTGTACATATTGTTTACCCATAAACACAGTATAAGTATGTACATATATTTGTGTATATGTATCTAGATAGATATATGTATGTATGTATGTATGTATGTATGTATAAACAGGTCAAACGTTACATGACTTTATCTTTCGCAAATGTTTGGTGAAGTCGATTGTTTATATTCAAATTCTTGGCACCTGTTATCAGTTATTCAACTTATTAATGAAAAGTCGTCATTATTGAAATTCGTGATGAAATTAAAATATATTTCCATTAAATTTTCTCTCAAAAAGGATAAACTAGAAAACGAATCACTATATAAGCACACACACACAGACTCGCGAAAAGAAGTTGAGTGATTGAGGCATATCGTGTCGACCTTCCGGGAACTTTCACAAGACTGGCTCCAGCGTCTCAGAAATCCCAGGCCTTGCTTGGGAGCCTCATCTTCTAGCGGAGCTTTATTTATTTATACATACAATTTTACATACATATAGTTAGAAAAAGAGATGAAGAATTATTCCAAATCATTGCCATCTGCTGGAAGTCCTTGACATTCCCGGGAATCCCAACAATTCCCGAAGACTGGAGCAGCTCAGTGTTGACGAAAATGTCTCTGGAATCCAGATGCGTCACATGTCCGATTACAAAACTTGGGATAAATCAGACACAGTTCATCCGTATGGAGCGGACTCTCCTTCTTTGTGAAGACAGATGATCAATTTTCAGAAAACGAGGAAGCCAGGTCAACGCAGACGTAGTAGACACGAGAAGGAAGAGCATCGAGCGGGAAGTCTCCTCTTGCCATTGGATACCTCGACGTGGGGAAGCAGTGATACCGATTTCGCATATTCCTCAGTGGCAACCTCTGGCGTGGCCTAAAATCCCGTAAGTGCAATGCCTACCACATATGCGAAATTGATTTTCCCACCTTCTGAGGATTGTAGTGTGGCAGGAACTTACGCATCGAGGAACACCTTCAACACTGTCGTGTTTCCGACAGTCAGCAGCGAAATAACTGGTTTCAGGACTCTGCTTAGGAATCATCTGTTTTCACAAAAAGCAGAGACGCCATGCAGGCTCTTGGCTAGCTAACAGAGCGAAGAATGGGGAAGGGCCCATCCTGGTAAAACTAAACCCCCATTTCAGTGATGCTTTGTTGGCGAAGATGCCCACAGGTGAGATCAATTGTGACCGTCAAAGGCCAAAAAAAAAAATATATATATATATATGTGTGTGTGTGTGTGTGTGTGTATGTGTAATATATATATATATATATATTAATGTGTGTGTGCGTGTGTGTGTGTAATAAGTTGTCAAACTGCACGTGACAGATATATATATGCAGATAACCATTTGAAAGGTGAAAATTTCAGACCAGGTACCAGAGCTTTCGCGTATCATGTACACTTCTTGAGGGGTACTTTGGAGTAATTTATACCCCAAAGAAGTGTTCGTGATACACGAAAAGTACTTGTTACTTTGTCTTTAATTTTCACCTTTCAAATTGTTATCTACGCATGTATTTGTCACGTGCAGTTTGGTGACATATCACACACACACACACATTATATATATATATATATATATATATATATATATATATATATATATATATATATATATATATATATACATATATATATATATATATATATATATATATATATATATATATATATATATATATATATATATATATATATACACATGTATTTGTCACACAGTTTGCTGACATATCCCACACACACACGCACACACATTATATATGTAATATATAATATATATATATGTATATATATATATATATATATATATATATATATATACATATATATATATATATATATATATATATATATATATATATATATATATATAATGTGTGTGCGTGTGTGTGTGATATGTCACCAAACTGCACGTGACAAATACATACGTAGATAACAATTTGAAAGGTGAAAATTAAAGACAAAGTAACAAGTACTTTCGTGTATCACGAACACTTCTTTGGGGTATAAATTACTCCAAAGTACCCCTCAAGAAGTGTACATGATACGCGAAAGCTCTTGGTACCTGGTCTGAAATTTTCACCTTTCAAATGGTTATCTGCATATATATTTGTCACGTGCAGTTTGACAACTTATTACACGCACATTAATATATATATATATATATATATATATATATATATATATATATATTTTTTTTTTTTTTTTTTTTTTTGGCCTTTGACGATCACAATTGATTTCACCCTGGGGCATCTTCGCCAACAAAGCATCACTGAAATGGGGTTTAGTTTTACCAGGATGGGCCCTTCCCATTCTTCGCTCTGTTAGCTAGCCTAGAGCTTACGGCGTCTCTGCTTTTTTGTGAAAACAGATGATTCCTATGCCGAGTCCCGAAACCAGTTATTTCACTGCTGACTGTAGGAAACACGCCAGTGATGAAGGTGTTCCTCGATGCGTAAGTTCCTGCCACACTACAATCCTCAGAAGGTGGGAAAATCAATTTCGCATATGTGGTAGGCATTGCACTTACGGGATTTTAGGCCACGCCAGAGGTTGCCACTGAGGAATATGTGAAATCGGTATCACTGCTTCCCCACGTCGAGGAATCCAATGGCAAGAGGAGACTTCCCGCTCAAGCTCTTCCTTCTCGTGTCTACTACGTCTGCGTTGACCTGGCTTCCTCGTTTTCTGAAAATTGATCATCTGTCTTCACAAAGAAGGAGAGTCCGCTCCATACGGATGAACTGTGTCTGATTTATCCCAAGTTTTGTAATCGGACACGTGACGCATCTGGATTCCAGAGACATTTTCGTCTCCACTGAGCTGCTCCAGTCTTCGGGAATTGTTGGGATTCCTGGAATGTCAAGGACTCCAGCAGATGGCAATGATTTGGAATAATTCTTCATCTCTTTTTCTAACTATATGTATGTAAATTGTATGTATAAATAAATAAAGCCCGCTGAAGATGAGGCTCCGTAAGCAAGGCCCGGGATTCTCTGGAGACGCTGGAGCCAGTCTACCGAAAGTTCCCGGAAGATCGACACGATATGCTTCAATCACTCAATTTCTTTTCACGTGTCTGTGTGTGTGCTCATATAGTGATTCGTTTTCTAGTTTATCTTTTTTTGAGAGAAAATTTAATGGAAATATATTTTAATTTCATCACGAATTTCAATAATGACGACTTTTCATTAATAAGTTGAATAATTGATAACAGGTGCCAAGAATTTTAATATAAACAGGCGACTTCACCAAACATTTGCGAAAGATAAAGTCATGTAACGTTTGATCTGTTTTATACATACATACATACATACTATCTAGATATATATACACACAAATATATGTACATACTTATACTGTGTTTGCGTGTAAACAATATGTACAGGTTTATATGTATATATATATATATATATATATATATATATATATATATATATATATATATATATATATATATATGTGTGTGTGTGTGTGTGTGTGTGTGTGTGTGTGTGAGAGAGAGAGAGAGAGAGAGAGAGAGAGAGAGAGAGAGAGAGAGAGAGAGAGAGAGAGAGAGAGAGAGAGAGAATTGTATGTATGTATGTATGTATATATATATATATATATATATATATATATATATATATATATATATATATATATATATATATATGTATATATGTATATATATATACATGTATATATATATATGTATAATATCAGTTCAGCAGGTGTCTCCTCCTCCTAATCAGACTCTTATCGATAAAGTGGGATTAATAACAGATAGTTTATATTGGTTCAACTCTTATCAGTCATACAGCTGTTGATGAGTCACGCAGTGGGTCTCTCTCATATCAGTTCGGAGCCTTGGCACCTTTTACCCTGCTACATAATTTTTTTATATATGCATGTTATTTTCTTCAGCAAAAATATAAAAATAAAATAAATAATAATAATAATAATAATAATAATAATAATAATAATAATAATAATTGAGGACGCCAAATGACACCCTTTCTTGAGGACACCAAATGTTCAGGACGCCAAATGGCACCTTTTACCCTCCTAACAAATGTTCAGGACGCAAAATGGCACCTTTTACCCTATTACATAATTTTTTTTATATATGCATGTTATTTTCTTCAGGAAAAATATAAAAATAAAATAAATAATATTAATAAAAATAATAATAATAATAATAATAATAATAATAATAATAATAATAATAATAATAATGATAATAATAATTGAAGACGCCAAATGACACCCTTTCTTGAGGACACCAAATGTTCAGGACGCCAGGACGCCAAATGGCACCTTTTACCCTACTAACAAGTGTTCAGGAAGCAAAATGGCACCTTTTACCATACTACATAATTTTTTTTATATATGCATGTTATTTTCTTCAGCAAAAATATAAAAATAAAATAAATAATAATAATAATAATAATTGAGGACGCCAAATGGCATCATTTCTTGAGGACGCCAAATGTTCAGGACGCCAAATGGCACCTATTACCCTACTAACAAATGTTCAGGACGCAAAATGGCACCTTTTACCCTACTACATAATTTTTTTATATATATGCATGTTATTTTCTTTAGCAAAAATATAAAAATAAAATTAATAATAATAATAATAATAATAATAATAATAATAATAATAATAATAATTGAGGACGCCAAATGACACCCTTTCTTGAGGATGCCAAATGTTCAGGATGCCAGGTTGCCAAATGGCACCTTTTTACCCTACTTATATATATATATATATATATATATATATATATATATATATATATATATATATATATATATATATATATATATATATATATATATATATATATATATATATATATATATATATATATATATATATATATATATATATATATATATATATATATATATATATTAAAGTCAGGATATATTCTAGTTTTTCATTTGTGTTTCATTTTCCCTTATATATGCATAAATGTTTATAGATATATATATATATATATATATATATATATGTGTGTGTGTGTGTGTGTATACATGTATGATGACCGGATGAATATGTATGAAAATACACAAAGACCGTGCATGCAAACTTAATTGCTAAGGTCAGTAAGTGAAAGCAGCATTTGTGGATGCGTAGACACTAGACAAACACTTAAGATGCAAAATCAACAACAGCCAGCATTCGGATTTCCATGAGTCTT
>NC_089744.1:67635081-67667581 GCF_040412425.1 Macrobrachium rosenbergii | reverse complement strand
GGTTGAGGAAGACATGCATAGAGAACTTATCCCAAAAGACTTACTGAGAATCAAAAGGTTAATCCTCTTTTGAGCCACCCTCTCTAAAGGAGAAGGTGTTGTATATGTATGTATATATATATATATATATATATATATATATATATATATATATATATATATATATATATATATATACATATACATATACATATATATATATATATATATATATATATTATATGTGTGTATATATATACATACATACATACATATATATATATATATATATATATATATATATATATATATATATATATATATATATATATATATATAGAACCATAAGATGACCCTGAGCTGTACAGGGACTGATAAGTGTTCTCAGTGATAAAGCCAAGGTCTTTTAAGCTTTTCAGAAATCGATTATGGCTCAATGTACGGCCTACCAAAGGCCCACAAAGATAATGTATAGATATGTGTGGGTGTGTGTATGTATGTATAAGTATGCATATGGAAGAGCAAAACTGTGCTTGCTAAAACCGATTTACATTGATTGGTACTGAGATAGACAAATCAAGAGGGAGGCGTTTGATCTGTAGGTTGGTTGGGGGGATTACCTCGTTGAGAGAGAGAGAGAGAGAGAGAGAGAGAGAGAGAGAGAGAGAGAGAGAGAGAGAGAGAGAGAGAGATTGTTGCCGAAGCAGTAACAAAAAGGACGAACTTGAAATGCACAAAGGACAGTGATTTTTTCGTTACATCGCTGTCCTGGAGTGGAAGTCAGACATCGATAATTTAATCGCAACTGGCTGATCAGTCTCTTATTTGTAAGATCTCAGGAGTATTCCATGAGATTAAAATCATTTGATCAAATTGAAAAAAATCTGAGTTTTACATTGGAGGAACTGTTCTCGGTTTCTAAGACCTTACTCAGTATGTTCTGGTAATTAGTTTCCTCTATTATATTTAGAATAGGTCCAGTAATGCAAATTTATCCAATGCTTTCTATGTAAATTGCTTAAAAGTATCCAAATTTAGGATTATTAGTTTTCTTTTCAGGGGATGAGAAATTGACATAAAAACAATATTATTTACTTTTGACCGGTAGGTACTGCCGTGGCAATTAAAATCCATGGACCTTCACATTAGTCTGTCAGTAACTTTCCTTGTGAATGTTGTTTGCTAATTATTTATATATTCATAAATAAGTCGTTCATTTTCTGATGCATTCATCCAGCTTGGTAACTTCATTTCTAGAAATTACTTTAGGTTATTCCTCAGTACTTATGAATTGTTCATGGCAATGTTGTGACAGTATTGTAATGCTGAACGAAAGTAGGTTGGTTGCTAAATATTTTCAAGTGTGTTTTCGCCAACGATTAGTTTAAATATTGCTTTGAATAATCAGTAATATCTGTTGTTCTTCTTTAAATTTAATGTATTATTAAAAACCAGATTAAATGAAAATGAAAACAGTATTTTTATATTACATTTCAAGCTCACTGCATCCGCTGTGCTCATCCATGCAAGAATTTTATAATGGAGCCACGTCAGTAAAAAGTATTAGGGATTTTTGTCGAAGTTATTATTGGAGGTCCTGGGATGAAGAAGAGAATGAAAGAAGAAAGAGAGAGAACAGAGAAAACTTCGCCGGCAAACTTTGTTTCTCACTCCGGAGGGACCGAAGGGAACTCGTGTCTTGGAAGACAAATGCCGCACAAGCAGCGTAAGTTGTTTAACACCGAGACGTTAACACCATAAAGTGCAAAGTGCTTTGCTCTGTCGACGACACTTTACTTTTAGCAAATGTCTCCGAAGTGTGAAGATATACAGCTCGCTTCTATTACTGGTTTTCATATATGGCCTTTTCTTACAGTCGGGCTCTTATCTCTCCGCGTGTATATTGCACGGGAAGAGTTTTGGAGATACTTTCTCTCTCTCTCTCTCTCTCTCTCTCTCTCTCTCTCTCTCTCTCCAACACATTCATATATGCATACATACATACATACATACATACATACATACATACATACATACATACATACATACATATATACATATATATGTGTGTGTGTATGTGTGTGCCTGTGCGCGCGTTATGTATTCATGTATTGTCAAGCATGAGGAATACAACATTTACTAAAGATGAGTTTATTGCAAAATACAAATGGAAGAGTATTGTAAGAATAAGAGTCTCTCTCTCTCTCTCTCTCTCTCTCTCTCTCTCTCTCTCTCTCTCTCTCTCTCTCTCTCTCTATGAGATGTAGGTAAATCTTGAGGACTAAGCCAAGAAAACAAATTTTGCTAAATCGCTTACTCCAGTGTCTTTAGAGAATTAGTGTGTAGTACCAGTTTAGTAGAGCATTAGTACTTATATCCTTCTGAGATTCCTCTTGTCTGACTGCTTATCACTAGAGATCCATCGTTTTATTCGCCTTAAAACTATGGAGTAATAGTACTGCAAAGCTGTTTTAAAGAGTATACACCTTTCCGTTCAGTTTTTCGACTCATTTATTTCTATGTTGCTGTTTAATTAAGCATATGTTTTTTTTTACTATATTACATCCATTTTGCTCTTATTTTCTTTGTTCTGCATTTTCTGTTTCATAGTTTAATAGCATTCAATTTGTAAAAAGTGCCTGGGAAAGTTGATGTAATTTTTTGGGAGTGTTAGATAGGAATATGTAATTATAGCGGTATTATTGTTTCTGGTTTTTCATATTTTTATTTCAATTAGAAAACGCAAAAAATTTAAAAGTTCTATGTTTATATGCGTGTAAGTCGAAACCAGTTATCCAGCTAAATGAAGGGGACACTCGGTTTGCAATAAAGAAATGAAAGATTGAAAAGATAAAACTTTTTTGCTCAAGATATATCGCTAAAGCGTGAAATTCTCTCTCTCTCTCTCTCTCTCTCTCTCTCTCTCTCTCTCTCTCTCTCTCTCTCTCTCTCAGTATAAGAGATATCAAAAGTATCATTTTCCTATGTAAATTTATAGATGTAGGGGCTTCACGAACGCCTACGCTTTTATGACAGGAACGTCTTTGCCCTGAGGCAACTCTGTCAAGGATGAAAGAAACTTTAGTAAGCCGCAGATAAACAATTTAAGGAGCGCCGTATCCCTAGTCAATGTAGAATAGGATTTGCATCTCTTATAATATTCGTCAGTACGTTCACGGTTGTTTGGAAAACAGGTTATCCTTAAAAGGGTTTAGTGGGGAAAAAAGTCAATTAGAATTATATTTTTAGGCTCATTCGGTGTTCAAAAGCGATTTTTGTTTTCCTTCATGTCATCGGGATCACTCTCATCTTTGCCTTATTTAGGAACAGATATCACTTTTACATGACGAAATTAG
Organism: Macrobrachium rosenbergii; assembly: GCF_040412425.1. Classification (NCBI taxonomy): domain Eukaryota; kingdom Metazoa; phylum Arthropoda; class Malacostraca; order Decapoda; family Palaemonidae; genus Macrobrachium; species Macrobrachium rosenbergii. Next base: position 67,664,246 of record NC_089744.1, on the reverse strand, counting down.
ATCCCGCCTCTGAAAATGAAAATTTTTTGGTGGAAAATCTGTTTAAAGCAAATTTTATAGGAAATTTGATGACTGATACTGCTACCTGCCACTCCATGTCACCTACCGAGTTCATTTTCTGGGATATATTGCAATTTCTCCGTGAAAGCTTCCTCGAAAATACTAGCTCCTAACCATGTTTTTCACGCAAGTGGAACTACGAAGCTGTGACTCCTCAATTTATGGTCTTCTGAAATTCGTCGATGGAAATTCTTGGGAGCGTTTGGTAGGGAAATGTCAGTGTTGCATCTGCTTTTCTTGGCGGAGCAGTTCTCTTGATGTTTAGAACTTTTTCTCCTTCATTTCGGCGTACAAATAATCCCAACTTATGCGTATGAGTCTCTGAAGTCCTGTTGAAGGCTTACTCATCTTAGATTCTTCCGGTTACTTTAACTATGTAGAAAAATAACAACTAAATGCCTTCGTCAAAACCATTATAAAGAAGAAGAGGAAGACGTTTGACGTAACCCACAACCCAGTACTTTTATAGTAACCCATAATCAAGAAGAATATCTTTTTTTTTTTTTAAATAGCTTCATTTCTCTTTGTTGTTACATCCCTGTAGAAAAACCTTGATTTCTCAACCGTATATCAGCTGTTTCCTCAGAAAAGAAAATATCTTTTAGGACTGACTCCTCATATTTGTGGGTATAAGAATTTCCCCGTATCTGGAACATCTTGCTTTTGACTTTGTTCGAGGAATCCTACAGATTTCTTTTTCTTTTATGACTTTTGTAAATTTCTTAGACTCCCTTTTGGTATTTCTATTTGATATTTCACTGCAAGTTGAGATTTAAAGAGACTGTATGTCAGAGGTTCGCTTCTTTATGAAAACAGGACTCGTAAAACCTCGTGAACAGGCATGTAAAGTTCACTCCTCACAATTTCAGTACTTTCATGTTATTTAGTAAATGAGGCTATCAGTCGAGAAACATGCCAAGCGCCATCCTGGGTCAAAATATTTTTTAATTTAATGTATTATATTTTAAAAATGGCACTTGGCATGTTTCTCGACTGAAAACCTCAAATCTAAATAGGACTCTTTCAGCAAAAAGACCTCTTTCAGTTATTTCATAAATGTCTCTGTAGCGCGAGCCAGGATGTAATGATAGAATTGAACATATGTCTTGTAGATGGATGTCACTTACCTGAAGTGGGGGTTTCCTTCATTTCGTACAACGAAAAAAATCTCGTTTGGTCATTATTCAAAAACTTTTAATGTGTACTTCTGAAGAAATACTCTTTGGTACTAACTCGACGAAGTTTCAGCATCCACAGCCTTTTGAGTACCTAGATAAAAAAAAAAAAAACTAGTACCAGAAGACTTTCATCTCCTTTACTGCCAGACTGGGAAGGGGTCTTCCTCGAAATTTTGTTGGTGTCGTTGCTCATAACTTTATTGAAGCTGTAATAAGACTTGAAAGTGCCACGCACCGTTGACTTCTCACTTATATTGCTTCTTGCAGTATGTGTCTCTGTACTTACGTTGGCCGGCGTATCTCTTAAATATTTATTATTTATTTGATATTTTCCGTTTGCCTCCCGTTTTATAAACGCAAAAACTAATGATGGTTGCATGTGGATGGTTTGTGAATAATAATAATAATAATAATAATAATAATAATAATAATAATAATAATAATAATAATAATAATAATAATAATAATAACGGTAATGAAGATGATAATGATAATCATGTTTTCTGAAAGGAAATCTGTCAGTGGAAGAACAAGTATGAAGAGGGATGATTTGACCTTTTCCATTAACAAATTAATTATATAAAGATTTATACATTTTAGACAGTGATGCACGAAAGTATTTCGCAGTATTATATAATTCCGTTCCGTTATTTTGTAATGCAGAGGTTAGTTGAAGGATTTTAACATAGATGTGTATATGAATAAAAGGATCCTGTATTAGTAGCCATGCCTCAAGAGAGCAAGCATATTCTTAAACTATGGATTTAAGTCAGGCAGCAAAAAAAAAATAAATAGCAAAACACACGTTCGTTAAATTACAAAACAAATAACGAACAAACGTATGTACGGAAAAGCTGCTTCATATGGAGATAAGAAGAGCAAATTAAACAATTATTGCAACGAAACCGTGAATAAACTTACGTGGATCATAGCCCAGTTATTTGGTGTTTGGCAATATATTGAGGAGGAGACATCGAGGAAACAAGGCACACAAATATCGCCCTAAATAAGCGAGATAGAGTAGAGATGCTGCAATAGCATTTGCATTTATTGTCCATTAAGTTTAGTCTTTTTTTTTTCCCCGGTGTCGGAATCGGCTTTATTATTTGCTCCTACGTTTTACGGACTCTTCTTTCGCGCTGAAGGAATCCATTAGCTTCGCCTTTATGGTGTTTTGAATGAGGGAAACTCTTGTTACTAAGAGAGAGAGAGAGAGAGAGAGAGAGAGAGCTACTGGGCCCATGAGCACTGCCGTTGACTGACAGACGTTAATATCTCTTCATTATTTCCTTTTTAACTTGGGAAGCCAAGCACTCTTTACTGTGTTGAATGGAGGCTTTAATTTCATTGCAGTTAGTTTTGGAATATGTTTCCTCACGAGATAAAAGATTTAGCTTAAATTTTCTGGGATTAAGTCGAAGTTAGTAAGTTGTTATAGTAGCTTCTAAGTAAGTCGCACCACAGTTTGTTTATTTTCATTGGTTAATGGTCATTAATTTGCACTATTCTACTAAATATGTATTCATGTGTAAATAACTACGTATGTACTTTATTAATTATACAAGATTCTCGATAGCTAATAAGAGAAATAAAGAAAAATAAAGAAATAACATTCTATAATCCTTGAATATCTTGGATTCATTAGGAGTGCTTGAGCACTGATTCAGCCAGTGCTAACAGAAAACAATACTGCGAATTACTGTATATATGAAGATATGCAAATGACTTCTAACATACTCGCATATTGTGTGTGTGTATGTATGTATATATATATATATATATATATATATATATATATATATATATATATATATATATATATATATATATATATATATATATATATATATATATATATATATATATATATATATATATTATATATACACTGTATATATATATACTTGTGCGTCTGTTTGTGTATAATGTATGTGTGTGTATGCATGGATGTTGATAGAAAATATATTAAGATTCTTGAATATACAAAATGGAAGAGGTATTTTCTAGCATACTAGATAATAATAAGGCTGCATAGATACTAAAAGCGCTTGGTGCAAACTTTTTATTGAAAAGTTTCGACATGAAAGCATCGAATTTGTGTCAACATCATGTCACGAATTCACCAGGAATGTCGACTTTCCCAGTCACATTCATTTGCGTCGTTGTACTGCAGTGTCATTAGAGTACCTGACATTGGTTTCAAACATTAGAGGAACACAGTCTAAATGAGAGCGTCGGCAAATGAGAGAGAGCGAGTGGGAATCCTGATAATCCCGGATATTCCGCTGCTGTAACGAATGTAGGCCTCGTGTTTCCTGTGTTTGTTAGCGCTTGCAATCGTTTGTTTGTTTCTCCTTGTTCGTGATTTTTTTCGGTACATAATAGTGGTCTCGGTGTCTGAAAAGATAAAGCTAAGACTGTGTGTGATTTAAAAATACCTTATGACAGGAATGAATAGCTTTGCAAATACCCGGCTCACATTGTGTATTGGTAAAGTGACGTCAATTTGCAAACCTTGAAGACTAAAACGAAAAGTCAAGGCCAGTTTTAAGGCTCGTTTCTTTTATACACATTTTCACAGTCTTGTGAGATATCTATGAGAACATTATTTCGATTCCAAATTTAAATTATAGTGTAAATGTTTGCATTCCTCAGGTTTACATTTCATATCATTGCTCTCGAGTCAACAGTTATTATCGTGCTTGATAGTTGGCTGTATTATTTTCCTTTAGGATTTTATAGATAATTAAGACTTCCTTAAAAGTGGTAGGCTTTGCATCCATAGTCACTACCACCTCGATCCTTTTTAGTTCTTCATTGTAGGTAAGTAAGTATACCTCAGTTTAACCAGACCACTGAGCTGGTTAACAGCTCTCCTAGGGCTGACCCGAAGGATTAGATTTATTTTTACGTGGCTAAGAACCAACTGGTTACCTAGCAACAGGACCTACAGCTTATTGTGGAATCCGAACCACATTATGACGAGAAATTAATTTCTATCACTAGAAATAAATTCCTCTAATACTTCATTGGCGGCTCGGAGAGTCGAACGCTGGGCCAACAGCGTGCCAGTCGAAAGCTCTACCCACCCCTACAAAGAAGAACTTCTTCGTTGTAGGGGTGGGTAGAGCTCTCGGCTAGCACGCTGCTGGCCCAGCGGTCGAGTCTCCTGCCGGCCAATGAAGATTTAGAGGAATTTATTTCTGGTGATAGAAATTCATTTCTCGTCATAATATGGTTCGGATTCCACAATAAGCTGTAGGTCCTGTTGCTAGGTAACCAGTTGGTTCTTAGCCACGTAAAATAAATCTAATCCTTCGAGCCAGCCCTAGGAGAGCTGTTAATCAGCTCAGTGGTCTGGTTAAACTAAGATATACTTAACTTCCAAATGCAAAGGAACCATCGCTAGTAAAACACAGCCACTTTGCAGATGTTGCTCCATTCACTCTAATTTCATTCCTGTGCTGATTGACAATGTCAACTGACCTCCCTGCAGATCGTCTTTCCGTCTTTTTTTTTAACTATACTGCTGTATGATCAAATGTTTTCACTTATGACAATATAAGCAAGTTACTTCATCACACTGACCCATCTTTCCACAGAGGCTGACCTCGTACCATATTTTTATCTAATGTGTATGTCTTAATTTTCTTCTTATATACAGGGGGTGTTTCGAAATTAGAGCCCCCCTCCCCTCTACAGCATAAACTAAAATTGATATGGACAAAAACAAAAGTAATTCAGAACAGGTATTTATTTAAGTTTCTCTCTGAGTATTTAATATTTTGTGTGGCCTCCATCTGCCTGTACCACAGTCTGCATTCTTGAGGAGTATGGTTTCAGCAAATTGCAAGAAAAGCTGAGACTCAAACTCCATTTCCCTGAGCACTTCGGTCACCTCTTTCGCAGGTCACCATCATAGTTCACTGTACGCGCTTCAACACGATCCTTTAGGATACTACCAATGTTTTCACACACATTAAGGTCAGGGGAGCTACCTGGAAATTCGCTTAATGAGAAGAAATCTATACCACTGTTTCAAAGCAGCTCCTGTGTCTGAAGAGTCTTGAAACATGGTGCCTTATCATGCAAAAATGTGACTTCTTCAACAGATAACACATTTTCAGGATCTTTGAGGAAAGGAAATACTCCACCAGTAAGCACAGTTTCTCTGAAGTATTCACCATTCCATGACTGTCCTTTTTCTTTGATGATCCACATTAACCGTTTGGCTGTGAAACAGAGAAAATTTCCCAAACATTCAGGAAATTTTACAACTTGGCGATAGCGCACATCATTGCTGATATCATCCAACCTTGTAGCCCAAATGATGTCATTTTTATGATTTGGCTTCCTGACTGTGTAAATGAAGAATTCATCTGATGCAGCAACATGGAGAAAGTCAGCTTCATCCCAGTCTTTAAGAAATGAACCACAAAATCATGCACAGTCTTCTCTCTGTTGCTGAGTGATGTTAGGCTTGCTGATAACATGAAATGGCTTGATACCCGATTTTTTCAACTCACGATATGCAGCACTATAACTTCTCTTCTTTCCCCTATTTGTTTCTAGTTCAAGCGCCAATTTACGTAAAGACTTTCTTGATCTACCCACTGCCTCAGCTATGATGTCTTTTGACTCCTGAGAAAGGACTTCAGACCTTCCAAGATTCTCAGTCTTTTCACGATGACAGTCATATAGATTTTTGTTCCAGTTTCTTTTAACAAAAGATTCATCTCTTTTAACGTATTTAGCTATCCAGGAACGTGAAATGAAGGATGCGCCAGCATCCCTGGCCTCTCTGAGGTTATAGCCCGTATTCCATGTGATTTCCTCCGAGTCGTTAGCCATGGCTGTATCTAACTCCGTCACTCAGTCTGAAAATACAAGAAGTGCAAAATGAAAAATAGCTTAATAGAAACTTAAAGTAATGTACTTGGAGATAGGCTATAGCAGACAACTTCTTAACTTTCCATTTGTTGTGTTGAGGGGGGCCTCTAATTTCGAAACACCCCGTAGACAATTTTCTTCAAGATTTTTACTCTTTTATTCAGTGTTCTATACCACTTCTAGGCCAGGAAAACTATATCATTTACTTATTCCTCTATATTATTTATCCATACCTTCTCTTTATTAAACCTTATGATTCTTTTTTACTAGGATTCGTTTTCTGCTTTTTCATCTGACAAAGTATTTTAGTTTATCAGTTGTTGTTCAAGGTTCTGTCACTTTCCCCAATCACAATGACATCACTCTCAGTAAAAAATTATTCGTAATTTATTATTGTTTTTATTTTTACTATCATATATTACGTTAAGGAGACCACTCAGTCCAATATCCCGACTTTCGGCACTCCAGTAATATATTGTAGTATAAAGAAGACAGTCAAGCATCACAGATATTCGCCGTCTATTGTATCATCATTAATCTGGGTTTGTGTTGCGCTCTCTCTCTCTCTCTCTCTCTCTCTCTCTCTCTCTCTCTCTCTCTCTCTCTCTCTCTCTGCGACAGTGATAAAATAGCTGTAGTTTTGGGTATTAACTGTACCGTTATTTTGGCTTTTTACTACGAAATAGTTTTGATGAACATCAATAAACTATATACCATCCGCAAAGCAGTCATCTTAGTTTTGTTTATATATATATATATATATATATATATATATATATATATATATATATATATATATATATATATATATATATATATATATATATATATATATATATATATATACAGTATATATATATATATATATATATATATATATATATATATATATACAGTATATATATATATATATATATATATATATATATATATATATATATATATATATATATTATATATATATATGTATATGTATATATATATATATATAATTTATATGTGTATATATATATATATATATATATATATTGATTCGTTTGATATATTTTTACGTTAAACTATTAAATTTTCTGTCATTGGCTAATTTCAGTTAGTTATTTGGACTTGTTTTTGTTACTATCCTTTTTTGAACATACACCAGTAAAGGATTAATTTTCAGTGTTTGTAATAATGACCGTTTCTTCTCAGGATGCACCAGTGTTAAGGAATGTGCATACATAAGTATATATATATAAATATATATATATATATATATATATATATATATATATATATATATATATATACACAGTATATATATAGGCTATATACATTATGCATTACATATATTTTAAATACTGGAAAATTCGTTACGTTAAACAGAACGTAGGAAATATTTAACTGTAAAATTAGACAAAACTACCAGAGAAAAAGACGAGCGAATGAATAACACGATGTATAAAAGCTGCCGAGTGGAATGTTTTCTTTCTGGGGACGGCAGGTCTCGAAATCAAAGGAACGATGATGGTTTCTCACGACAGCTGCTGAAAAAGTCAAATAAATCTACGGACAATATCCGCCAAGTAACAGTTGCCGCCTTGCCTTTGATCATTTTCTCTTTTATGGTCACTCGGTGAAAACCTCGCAGCGTCTTTTGGAGGTGAAAGTTCTTTTGATTTACATACCAGACGTATTTTATAGAATCTTTTGGACATCTGTTGTGCAGCACAGTGTACATCTGTGAAAAGACTTCAAACTACAGTCATTTTCATTCTGACAAAAGAATTTCGGATATATATATATATATATATATATATATATATATATATATATATATATATATATATATATATATATATATATATATATATATATATATATATATATATATAGAACACCCGAATACAGACATCAAAACGGGAAGGCGGACAGGAATACTCTTGAATAGTCATTTGATTACATGTTTATTCCCAACGTTTCATAATCCATGATTACATCATCAGGGTTCTAGAATTAAAAGACTTTTACAGGATTAGGTGCCAACTTTTACAGTTATTGTTTTTATAATTATAAGATTAATTCCGTTGCAACTCTCTTTCACAGGGCCCTTTCCCTCACCTGTAGTTGGAAAGCTTTTCATGATGAAGTAACCTTTCTTTTAGAATATTTTAAACACAATTGCTTACCATGTAAGATAGTTTTTAATAGCCTCAAGTTTCCATACTGTCATGATGTCCATTTTAGAACAAAATTTACGAGCATAATATTATTCAAAAACATTGGCTCTATTTTTAAATTTAAGAATCAGCTTTGTGCTACGATGTCCTTCGGAGTGGTGTATAAGTATTCTTGCCCCAAGTCTAACACGGGGATTTATGTGGGATCCACTCAGAGACTTCTAAAAGTACGCATAGATTCACATAGGGGGGTAAGTTTTCGTACGGGTGTAAAAATCTCCAACCCCGAACACTCCAACATCAGAAGTCATGCGAAATTTTGTAAAACCCCCATTGAAAACGAAGATTTCTGCATAATTGGACGAGCTTCTAGCCAACTGGAACTACCAATACTCGAGTCTCTGGTGATAAAACAGCTTGTTCCGAAATTGAACACTCAGACTTCGGATGTTCCTTTATACCTGTCGTAATAATAATGTTTTTGTTGTTTTGTTTCTCCTTCGAAGACTCATTTTCTGTATTTGTGTCGTACTGACAGGTTGGCTCCATACCCTTAGTCCCTTTTATTTATTTGTTTGTTTGTTTTCTTAATGTGATTATAAATTTTAGTGTTTTAAAACATAAATATTTTAAATATAATTTTTTTATTTGTCTTTTATATATTCTATTTGTTTTAATTAATTTCTCAGTGTTTTGCCTGTTCCTCGGTGTCCTTTGTGTAAAAAATTTCCCTTTTAAGTCGATTGTCATTTTTTTTATGTTCTGACTTTGCCTTCGTATATTTTTTCTGTAATTTTTATTGTCAATGCTTTTTTGTTTTTTAATTCTAGAACCCCTGATGATGTAATCATGGATTATGAAACGTTGGGAATAAACATGCAATCAAATGACTATTCAACAGTATTCCTGTCCGCCTTCCCTTTTGATATATATATATATATATATATATATATATATATATATATATATATATATATATATATATATATATATATATATATATATATATATAAATCTCCACCATATGCCTGTTACATAGGTTAGCGGCAGGAGGTTACATCATTACTTTGTCAACGAGTGTTTAGGAATGAGTAGGTAGACCCAATTCATTATTTAGAACCCCACAAGATTGTAGTACCCATTTAAAGCTAGAAAAGCTTATTATTATTATTATTATTATTATTATTATTATTATTATTATTATTATTATTATTATTATTACAAGCCAAACTACAGCCCTGTTTAAAAACCAGAATGCTACAAGCCCAAGCGATATGAAAAAGAAAAATAAGTCAAGTAACAACAACTGTGATTAACATCAAAGAAAAATAAAGATGCAAATAAGCTGTGAAGAGATATTCAGATCGGTCTACTCAACAAAAGTTCTTTTGTCCCCTGATAGTATTAGAAATTTATTTTCCCAATTTGGTCACGCAAGAATAAAATCTCTAGAAATCTATGTGGTATTGACCCACCAAGATGAAAAGGCAAGACGGATAGAGAAATGTACTAATCAAGCCCACACACACACACACACACACATATATATATATATATATATATATATATATATATATATATATATATATATATATATAATATATATATGTGTGTGTGTGTGTGTGTGTGTGTGTTTGTGCTGGCATTTTCATTTTACTGGAAATTGTAAACATTACCAACTCCCATTACCATTACATACTCCCATTGTCAATACGTATATATTAAGAATGTAAACTGAATTTATACCGAATTGTTGGACAAAGCAGTGCAATTATCATCCCACCAAATGGGAATATTCGTTACATTAATAACGGCGGATTGGTTTGAGAACCTATGTTCGCAAGACCCAATAACAGTGTCTTATCCGCTGACGCGAGCGTTGGCGCTTATAGCCGCATCACTAATTAAAATTTAGTTCGGAATTCATGTTTAGTGCTTTAGCTGTTTTATGATGTCCATTGTTTATTTTATGTTTGTGTAATATTAATGTTTCCAAGCTGAGGTGCATAATAGTATAGTCGGTAACACGTTAGCATCCTTGCCGCTGAGATTTAGGCCCACAGGAGGGTAGTGCTGTCAGTGCACCTGACGTGGTAAACTGTAGGCATTATTTAAGATTCTTTGCACCGTCCCTTCGGCCCCTAGCAGCCACCCCTCCGTTCCTTTGATTGTACCTCCTTTCATATTTTCTTTCTTCCATCCTACTTTCCACCCTCTCCTAACAATAATTGTTTCGTAATGTAGCTGCGATGTTTTCTTCCTGTTACACCTTTCAAACACTTTTACTCTCAATTTCCCTTTCAGCGCTGAATGACCTCATAGGTCCTAGTGCTTGCCCTCTGCCCTAAATTTTACATTCAGTTCAATTCAATTAAGGGTTAGCATATTATTACATGACCCATACGTAAATGTTAAAGGGGTTATTGATACATCACATTCAATTTGATAATAAAAAAAGAATGTTAACATTGTTTAAAATTAAACTGGAATGTGTTACGTGAGCATGGAACGCTGTGGAATAGAAAATGTATTTGGCGATGCGTAAGTTGCTACAGAAAGTTGTTTTATTTGCATAGTTTGAAGCTGAGCGGAAAAGTGTTGTGTTTTCATTGTGCAATTTCCATCAGAGTAATATTTTACTCGCATAATATTAAGTGAAACGGTCGCCGAGTGCGCATGGAAATTATTTTGAATTGGTTTATTTTCTGAAAATGCGGAGCGGGTTTTCAGTACACGAATTATTGTCAGAATTTAGGATTTCATTCATGCCTGTTTGAAACTGGTGCGTGTAGTTCTCTTATAGGTACTGACCTATTTAGTTTTCTGTAGAAGAAAACTATTGTGCCGGCTTCGTCTGTCCGTCAGCACTTTTTCTGTCCGCCCTCAGATCTTAAAAACTACTGAGGCTGGAGGGCTGCAAATTGGTATGTTGATTATCCATCCTCCACCCATCAAACATAACAAATTGTAGCCTTCTAGCCTCAGAAGTTTTTTTTATTTTATTTAAGGTTAAAGTTAGCCATAATCGTGCGTCTGGCAACGGTATGGGACAGGCCACCACCGGGCCGTGGTTAAAGTTTTATACAGCATTATACCGAGACCACCGAAAGATAGATCTATTTTCGGTGGCCTTGATTATACTCTGTACAGAGAACTCGTTTGCGCCGAAGAAACTTCAGCGCATTTTTTACTTGTCTTTTTGTTGAATTGGGTTTTTCCCATGTGGTCGATATTTATCATATTTTTATTTTTTATAACTTGAGTTTCATTGGAGAATTGATATTCCTGAGATGCTTCCATGTTTATCTTTCTGTAGGTATGCTTTAGAAACATACCAGGATTTGTTAGTTCACAAATCTATGAAATCACCGCTTGCAACATCTCATCATTGTAATATGACACAACATTTGTAAATCTGCCGAATGCCTCTCTCATGTCACAGTAAATCATCCGTTGTTTGCTGATTTGACTACTGTGCCAACATCCTTGTTTAGATATTTAGCCTTGAGTCATTAATTTTATGCTGGTTCTAAAGAGAATTTGCTTTTTCAAGTCCGTAAATAATTAATCTACGCTTTTAAACTCTCAGACTGTAAGATCCAAACGGTTCATTAGTCACTGTTGCAAAGGAAGGTTTCTTGCAAATGTGTAGCAGTATATAATATATTTCTAAAGGGAGAAAAGGAAAGACTATCTAGCGGCAGTACTTTTAGAAGTAAGTTATTGCATTATTCAGTTTCTTGACGGTTTACATGACATTAAACTGGTAAGAAACAAGATATTTGTAAAAACGTGAACATTCGCAATTATCTCACTTCATAGAGAAGCAAATTACCAGAAGCTGACAGCGTAGTTGTAAGGTCGGGGGTTCGATTCCTGTTTGCGGTTCACCCAGTCCAGACCATTGTCAAGGGTACTGATCGCCTATCGTGGAGTCAGGAGCTGGTGGAATTAGAGCCTGGCTCCTTACTCAACAACCCTGTGTCCCGTCACCAGCTCCATACCGTGTTTTGAGACCAATTTTAATATTGCCTTTTAGGGTTCCCCATACAGATATTGTCTGAAACTGCGACTAAGCTTTCTCCATATCTTTCTAAAAAACCTTGCATTATTTAGTGAGCATAACGTATTAGTTGGTTGTTTTCTGTTCAATAAACAATGGTATAGCCTTTTCCAGTCATGCTGTAACTTGAAAGTAGTTTTAATTATCGTATCATAAAAGATTTTATTTTATGATAATTCTGTTACTTGATGGAAAGTGGAGAGTAAATGCAAACATGACGGTCATTTCGTACTCATCCCAGTTAAGGGTTTACAGATAAAAAACTTACGTGTATTTGCAACCAGTTGTGGGGCTGCGGGACTTAGCTCGAGGCACGTCTCTCCGCATGCGTCTGTCTGTAGGTTCAAGGGTATATAACAGGGGGACTTGTCTTGTAGAATCCTCTTGTGCCTTACACTCTCACAAACCTTCGGTATACGATGAATTCGCCCGAACGAGGAGTTACGGAGCCTATGGTCAGGCCGATAACTGGATGGGCAACCACCAGTACTGGTAAACGTAGTTGGCGCCCGTATCTTGAACATCTGTGGGCCAGGTCGTAGGGCTAGCAACCTCATCACAAAACTACTTGCAGTATACTGGAACGGTAACACCTTTCTGGAGCCATCCTCCAAGGGAAAAATATAAATTATATGTGTATATATATATATATACGTATATGTATATAGTTATATATACATATATGTATATAGTTATATATACATATATATATATATATATATATATATATATATATATATATATATATATATATATATATATATATATATATATATATAAACACTGTCATTTGTCAATTCATGCTATTCTTGATATGTGTGTATATATATATATATATATATATATATATATATATATATATATATATATATATATATATATATATATATATATATATATATATATAAACACTCTCAGCTTTGTCAATTCATATTCTTGATATATGTATATATATATATATATATATATATATATAATATATATATATATATATATATATATATATATATATATATATATATATAAAGTGTCAGCGTTGTCAATTCATGCTATTCTTGCTGTTATGCATACCTGATGGTTATGTAAATATTCTGACGCACCCTTTGAACCAGGCTTCGTTACTCAAGCGTTTCCTGCGACAGTAAGTAGGAATTCTCAGCATCAGGTAAACGTTGGAATAGTGAAGTCAGTAACTGCGTTGCATGCGAGCATTCCAGCCTTTAGCCGCGGAACAATTAAGTATTGTCATGAAGGCCGTGTCTGCAGATTAGAACTTCATAGCAGAATACTGGGATGATTCCAGCTGTTGGTTAAATGTGGTGCTGTTACCACTAGCTACTCTCTCTCTCTCTCTCTCTCTCTCTCTCTCTCTCTCTCTCTCTCTCTCTCTCTCTCTCTCTCTCTCTGGATTTCACTGGTGTTAGAAATATTTAAGACAATCTCTTCAGAAATTTTTTAAAGTTAATTGCAGATCTTAACAATGGACCATGGGAATGAAAACTAATCTAATTACGTTACATTTATGGATAAGTATAAAAATAACATGAAAATAAATAACTCTCTCGGGAACGGAAGATATGGTTTGGAATAACTGCACACTACGCGTTTGCGTTTTAAAACTTTTCCTTTAGGTCCCAGAAATGGTTCTATGGACTTGCGTCCACCCCTGTGCCATACCGATATATTTATACCTTATATATAATATATATATATATATATATAATATATATGTATATATATATATATATATATATATATATATATATATATATATATATATATATATATATATATATCCTTACGACAACATAGGACGGATGCCTAGAGGCTTGTGAAATGCTCATTTCATCCGTCGTCCACCAAACTGGGGGTGACATGGAAGACCAGTGTCGCCATTGCAATGATGTCGAACGAGTGTTTAGTTTAAGCGTCCGGATCTTGTGAATGAAAATACACAGTTCCTCTTGTTAAACCGCGATCAGCTGCTCTTGTAGTAATAGCCCAGACATACATAGAGCTGCATGGTCTTCAGCAACAAAAAGTATACCTTAGCTTTACCAGACCACTGAGCTGATTAACAGCTCTCCTAGGGCTGGCCCGAAGGATTAGACTTATTTTGCCTGGCTAAGAACCAATTGGTTACTTAGCAACGGGACCTACAGCTTATTGTGGAATCCGAACCACATTATAGCGAGAAATTAATTTCTATCACCAGAAATAAATTCCTCTAACTCTTCATCAGCCGGCTGGGGGAATTGAACTCCGGCCCATCGAGTGACAGTTTGAAGCTCAACCGACTCAGCCAACGAAGGGCAACATCAGTTGTTAAGCCAGTCCTGATAAAATCGCCTCAATGTAATGCGAAGAAATAGCTCTCAAATATAAATGGCAGTAGAGGAAAATGATAACTCATTTTCCTGAACAATATTAAACACAAAGACGTTTTCCAGACAGCTGTAAAATTGTAAAGGAAAGTATTCTCTGCGAAAAAGCCATTGATTTCAGCATTTATATATATATATATATATATATATATATATATATATATATATATATATATATATATATATATATATATATATTATATATATATTATATATAGACACACTCATATATATATATATATATATATATATCGTATATTTAATTATGTGTGAAATGTAATTAGTTTTCTTTATCGCTTTCCTTCAGTAGAGAAGGCATGGTTGCTGTTGGCGTCAGAAGCAGCAGAGGGTCATTCTGTCATTCACGGGACATTTCTTCCCACCAAGTGGCCCCTAGCCATTCACTATGCGTTCTTCTGCCCCGATGTACGTAATATCTGTATTCCAAGGCATTGGCCCTTCCTAGGGCACCAGTGTCCAAGTCATACTGCCTAGTACTTCAGTAGTAACATTCCATAGTAGAGGCTAACGTGGTCGTGAAATCTTATTTTATCTGAGAATTTTGAAAGAAGAGAATATAAGCTGTATGTGGCATACATGTACTTATAAAAATCTTATGTTTAAATAACCGGTAGAGGCAATACGGAGAGTGTTGAGGATATATATATATATATATATATATATATATATATATATATATATATATATATATATATATATATATATATATATATATGCTATGGAAGATCATATCTTGAAGGAGAATTTTTTGTCATTTTATAATGGAAACGATTCGTGCCTACAGTGTATAGATGGGACAGTGACTGATTATCTGTATAAGTAGGCCTCGGGAAAAGGTTAGCCTTGTCACCATGGGTTGAACTCCCAGGAAGTTAGGGTGCGCCAAAGATAGAGACGAATGGCATGGTGTGTTAGGAGGTTTTCATTTGCAAAAATGAAAATACAAGTTGGCAATATTAGGATTTTATTTAGAACCCATAGGAACTTCTATTTCCTGTTTGTAATCCATATTAATAAAAAAAATCATTTTTAAAGAAAATTTTACCACATCTCAGAGTTAATTTTATAGTTACGTTAATTTCTTATGGTGTAAGTATACATTTGCGTCAGATTTCAACTATTTATTATATACAACTGATGATATCTTCATTTGATAGTTTAAAAGAAATATACTGAATTCGTGTAAAGCTAATATAGAATCACCTGATCATCCATTGTTTTTATTAATCCAACAGTTTTTTGATATTCTGCTGTGTCACAATTTATTTACATACAAAGTTTAGCGTAACAATAAGTTCCTTATTCATAAAATTAAAAGACTTAATAATAAAGCCTATCTTACGGTAAATCTCTAGGAAATTTATGGTAAACTGTACTTAGAAGGTACGACTTTATATAACTAATGTTAATTAAAAACATTATATTTAGTATCTGTAAGATTATAATTGCTATACGTCAGTTGTATTATCAGTTTTCTGATTAAAATTACATTTTCTTTACTTTTATTACGAAAAATAGTAAGTTGAATTTACATGCAACGGTAATCGGAAGATTAGCAACCTTATGTTCTAAGGATTATATTATGTAACCTTGATGAATTTAATCGTTCATATCTTCTTTCCATTTCTTGTTATACAAAAACCTACAAAAAAAATAACTTCTACAGAAATCTCCGATACTTCCTCCTCCCGCGGCCCAATGAAATTTCTTGTATGGAGGAGCACAGCACATTGCGTAAGCTGGAAATGTAATAATACATTAAACTTAAATAAGGACAGTGATCCCTAATAATCCTGAAAAATTTAAATAAAGCGTTGCTGAAAAAACTTTTGGTAATATTGAGCAAACAGCCTAACACCATTCAACCATCAAAATACTGTTATTAGTAATTCATAAATACTTAGGAATAATCTAAAGTGCGTTTTAGCAACAAAGTTATGTGGCTAAATCAGTATATCAGAGAATAATCAAAGAATTTGTAACAACACGAACAATTAGTAATCAACATTCAAAAGGAACATTACTGACTGATTGAGACGGAGGTAAAAAGTATTTCATCACAGGACAAGTACCTACTCTCAAAGGCTTGACAATTTGATTTTCGTGTTTATTTTTTCTGTTTAATTCTCATCCCCATGATATGAAAACCAATAATTCTGAATTCGGAGGCATCACTTGTACACAATTTACACAGAAATCATTGTTCAAATTTGTATTATTGCACCTATTGTTAACGGAACTACTCGTCTATTGCATCTATTGTTAAGGAACTACTCGTCATATGATATTAAGTAAGGCCTTACAAATTGATAACAATTCCTCTGTCGTAAAGATCAGATGCTTTTCAATTTGATCACATGATTTTAATCTCAGAGAAAACTCCTGAGATCTCACAAATAAGGGACTGGTCTCTGTGTTTGACTTCCACTCCAGGATAACGATGAAATGATCAAATTTGCTTTCCTTTGTGGATTTTAACTTCCCCAGGTTGCTACAGCTTCGGTAGGAAGCAATATCTCCCTCTTTCTTTTTCTCACTCTCCCCCACACCAAGAGGGGTTAAACGAATCAACAGGTAAAGCTACAGGTACAATCTCTCTCTCTCTCTCTCTCTCTCTCTCTCTCTCTCTCTCTCTCTCTCTCTCTCTCTCTCTCTCTTTGTATTTCTATCCGGGTATCTATCTGTGGCTTCTTTTGATGGATGACCGCCAAGAACTGCCGCAAACCGTTGGCACCTGATCCCGCGAACTTCTGTTGTTTAGGGCATAGGGTAGGAAGTTCTAATCCATATATTACATAACATATATATGTATATATGTACATATATATACATACATACATATATATATATATGTATATTACATATATATACATACATACATACATACATACATACATACATACATACATACATACATACATATATATATATATATATATATATATATATATATATATATATATATATATATATATATATATATATCTATATATATATATACATATATATATATATATATATATATATATATATATATATATATATATATATATATATATATATGTCATCACACAGGCAAGAGAACGACCTTCTTTCTTTCATGGACATATAGCAAAAACAAGCAGGAGTACAGGGTATAGTAACTTGATTGTTCAACACTTCAAAGAGATATATAAATATAGCCTAGGCATGTCTCGTAATTGACAGATCGCCATGTTTCTAGGTCAGTGGGAGCTTCAGATTCAACTCGTGTTTCCGGAATCTTTGATGGTGTTAAACAGCAAAGTATATTTTTTACTTATATTCTGCTAGTAAAGGAAAAAGTAGTAGGTTGTCAGCACTTATCGTATCTTCTTTTAGTTTTTGTTTCTTTTATGCTTTTTTAGTAGCTGTTAATTACCCATTTTTTCTCCGGGTTTATCATTAAAAGGAAAATTAATTGTTGATGTGGTGCGAAGGATATGAAAAAAATTTGTGTTTATTATCAATGCTCTCGTTTATCATTTCGCACTGTACTGTCTTCAAGCATTCCGCATAGTGGATGAAACGTGTATCAGGCGGACAACTGGATGGGATTAGTCAGACTGTGAATCACTTTGCGATTAAACCAAACACGTTCAGCGGAACTGTTAGCGATTGATTTGACCATCCTTAACTGAAATTAAGAGACTTTCATAAACCTTTTCATGACTCACTTTATCGAAGATATGTGAATTTTTGGACGCTGCCTAGGGACTTTTAGGACGTTAAAACAGTCCTTTAAGCATTTTCACCACTGAAATTTGATCGCAGGCTGGAAGCAGCCTTTATTTATTTTAATAATCATCGCAGAGGTTATAATATTTAATCCCAGGCCCCTGTCTCTGCTATTTCAAATCTTTCACTCAGTTAAAAGTTATGGTTGTGTTGTTTAGTGTACGCCAAATGGGTAAAGATTCTGATGTTTGATCACTTAAGGAAAAAATTTATGGTTGAATGTAAAATTAAAATAATTGAAAAAATACGGTAAGGAATTCAAGAAAAGATAAAAGAAAGGATAAAAAACCAGATTACGACATGATACGGTTATTTTATGTAGTCAAGATATTCCGTTGCTCAGTTTATTGGCCATGAGTAGAGACACTTAATTGAAAGCCAAATGAGTGAGAGTAATTAATGGACCGAAATCAAGCAAGGGGAAATATGCATGGTTCTTGAATACGGACACCTGTTGTTTAGTTCCAAATTTAACCTCGGACGTTATGGAGTAAGAAGGGTTCGTATTGCTCTGAATTATGTCGTAAAACTTCAGAAATTGAAATAGTTGTAAGTTTTATAAAGACTGGAAGTTTTCAAAGAGCAACACAGGGAGAAGGAAGAGACGTCATTTTTTATCACTGATTCACGCCAAGTAATTTTTCACTGTTCAGAGAGCTGTCTACTCTAACGTTGTCACACGCATTCAATAGTGGAATTATAAGAGAAACAAGGTTTTTTTTTTTTTTTAGAAAATTAAGAGCTTCCATTTTGGACTAGGGTATTAGAATGAGATACAATGAGAGCCTGTCATATGGAATGTTTAACAGTGAGTGAAAATATGATTTTGTTGACGATAACTATAGGGGCCGTAATAGTCACCAGCTTAGCAACTTTCAAGTATTATACATTTTTTTAATTAACGCGACGCAGTACTGTACAGGTAGATGGTCAATTACGGGGCCATGGTTGATGAAATGATAACAGGAACTTTTATTATTTATTTATTTATTTATTTATTTATTTATTTATTTATTTATTTATTTATTATTTTTATTTATTTATGTTATTTTATTTTTGAAATAACCAAAGTAGGGACGCAGCCATGCTGGGAATGATTTTAAAAAACAAGAAACAAAAACGGCTGTCTCTCTTAGAAGATACAACTACGAATTCATCAAAGCTTTCTTAAGGCAGGAGATTTAGAATTGCTGAATAATTAGGAAAAGTTCATTTATAACAGAAAATCGCTGAAAATTTTCTTCCTGTTGATACAAGGCACCTTTCAGGCAAATGCCTTCCTTTTGCTGGGACACAGACACAAAGCAGAGTGGAAAAAATATCCACATTGATACCACATGAATAATGCAGCATGCGAAAAACCTCAAGTATATGGAGCCAAATTTTTATTTTTATGCATACATGAGCGTTTAAATGGTGCCCCGCCTGCTTTATCAAGGAAGGAGAGTAAGCAATACAAATTGGCAATAGTTCACAAAATATCATTGATTATTTCAGTGGAAAACAGCTTCAACGATCTTTTCGTTCATTTACATCTTCCATAAATGTAATACGATTTCCTCTCCTCTGCTTTCCTCCTCCAATAAAATGTTATTTTTGATTGATGAGAAATTTTTTGCTACACAGGTATACATTGAACTAATGGGAACAGTTCCCATTGCAGATTGCTTGTATAAGGCTATACACTAACGTTCAAGAAATATCTTCGAAATCCATTTCTATAGATACACTTGTAAACAGAACTAAACAGAAATATTTCGTATTTTAGGTCAGTACGCATCCATACTGAAAATCGTAAACTAATGTCATTAAATAGAGGAACGTTTCACTCATTATAAAGAAAAACTGCAGCGATGAACAGTTGGGCGAAATTAGTCCTCACTTCACTAGTTAAAAAGAGTGGATCTTAACTTAGATAAAACTACTTCTTTAAATGGCGTTGTTCGAATTTTCAAGTTTGCAACATAAAACAAAAACTAAGGAAGGGGAAACACAAGCTGTTATCATAGAAAGGCGAAGTTTTTTTTACTACTCCTCTTGAGAAACTATTCCTGCCAGCGTTGAAACTTCTCCCAAGAAGTTTGCTTGATTAGCGAAGTCATTTATAATTTCATAGCGTTTTTTGAAATTTGTTCGGTCGGTATGATGGTCTATCATTTCTCATTAATTTTTTATACATCTTTTATAAAGATAACAATTTACAGAGGACTAAATACTCTCTCTCTCTCTCTCTCTCTCTCTCTCTCTCTCTCTCTCTCTCTCTCTCTCTCTCTCTCTCTCTCTCTCTATATATATATATATATATATATATATATATATATATATATATATATATATATATATATATATATATATATATATAATTTATAATGCGTGCATGTATATATACAAATGTAAAATGTGTGCGTTTTTCAACAATAAGTCGTTCCCCTGAATATTTTTCTTAGTTATTCGTGAAAGATTATATATATATATATATATATATATATATATATATATATATATATATATATATATATATATACACATATATATATATACACACACACACACACACACACACACACAAACATATGTAGAACCTACTGGTCACTTTTTACCAGATACATAATGTAATTGTAATAGCCACAATGCCCTCTTAACTTCTCGAATTCTTGGCGCTTTTTTAGATATGCTTGTCACTACAAAGCCTTAAGATCCAAATGCAAGAAATATGAAGAAATTATGATATCCGGTAGCGGTAAACGAACCCGGTTCCACAATCACAACTAGGCAACGTGACCTAGTTGTGATTATGGAACCCGGGTTCGTTTCCCGCTAACAGACATCATAATTTCTTCATATTTCTTGCACTTGGATCTTAAGGCTTTGTAGTGACAAGCATATCCAAAAAAGCGCGATGAATTCGAGAAGTGAAGAGGGCATTGTGGCTATTACAGTTACGTATATACATATATATACAGTATGTGTGTGTCTGTGTGTGTGTGTGTGTACACATTTATTTTCCTTTCTCATAAACACACATAGATAAAGTAAAAACGGAAACAAAGAAAAAGAAGAAAGAAGAGCGATTCCCAAAGAATTGCTCTCTTAAGAACCCTTTCGACCGAAAGTAACAGCATCATTTGCATTTATCACCCATCACTTTCACTTACGCTTTCCTTTCAGTTGCAGAGTTTTCGGCGTTCCCCGTATATTCTCTTCAGTTCTAATCAGTTAATCATCTTTTGTATTTTAGATAACGTTTTTAATAAAAGGAGACGCATTGGTAAGTGGGTACATAGAGAGAGAGAGAGAGAGAGAGAGAGAGAGAGAGAGAGAGAGAACGTGGATCATTTATGTCCCCTGAGAAGATCTTTTAGTCATTTGGGATTCGAACAAGATTCCTTTTACTATCTTTCAAGATAAAGAAGATGAACATTACGTTAATTCCGTTTATTTTTCCTCCGGAACAAAATTCAAATGCGTTTTAAAGGGTACTTACAGTGACCTATCCTATCCTTGATTAAAGCAACTTGAGTGTAATGTGTAATTCTGAAGTACGTTTACTACCTTCCTTATTGTTATTCATTGTCAGTATTTTACTGGATTTTCTACTGTTCACTAATATATATATATATATATATATATATATATATATATATATATATATATATATATATATATATATATATATATATATATATATATATATATATATATATATATATATATATATATTTATATTTATATATGTAATATATATACATACTTATATACATACATTCAAATGTGTATATAAAACGCCTGATATTTGCCATTTTTATTTGGTGTATTTATAATTGATATGTACAATTTCCACTCAGCCTCCGGATATGTAGTTTATGTTATTGGTTTTATATTACAATCTTTTGATTGTATTCCCTCGTGAGCAATATACTTGCATTTTTGACATATCAATTATAGTTTCATACATTAGGCACATAAAGGGATATTTACGATTGTCGACACGTATGTTAAAAGATTGGGAGCATTAACTGTGATTCAGTTCGTTATAAATGGTGAATAAAGCAATGGTTTAGCAAATAGAATACAAATTCCGCGAGCAATAGACAGCTCCATTACTTTTGTTCAAACAATTATGAAGATGAAACTAATGAAATGATAAAACGCGGGATTGAATCCGTGCCTGCCGATGAAACGTATATTCACCAAATAATAGGAGAAAAATGGTAGGCCTAACTGGGGCATAAAGAAGCCATGAATAAATTGTGCGTTAAATTTTCGTGCGAGTGTTGGTGCTACCTTGAAATATTTATATAGATTTGGTTATGATGCGGATGCTGTACGAAAGATTATGTCAAAGAGGGAGGCATCATGTGCATAATGTAATATAAATAAAGCCTTAACCAAACACCAATACCGTTTTTTTAATATATTACCTAATAACAGACACAGACAGACAAGCGGACAAGGATTTCAGATATTGTTATTGAAGCATAACATTACAATATGATGTCCCTGTCATCTGAATAACCGGACGATGTTTAGAACAGCCGTTGCATTACCACTACATTAGAAAGTTTTAGCTTCAAACCATATGACTCGAATAATGCGTATGAGGTGCTAGGCCATAGTCATATCTTAATATTATCAACTTTACCTTGGGAATAACTTATTTATTATTATTCGTTGCAATTACAGATATTCAGTTTCAGTGGTTGTTGTTTGTAATTGATATCTATATTTATATATTACACACATGTATACATATATACATTGATCTATTTACTGCTAGTCAAAAGGTCTGTATATCGATCCTGGCCTGCTGCTCATCAGCCTGCCTAGTTTTGCATTAGTACCAGCCTCAGCTGAAGCACCTCGTTTTGTAATATCCTATTAATTTTATTTATACGTTAATCGCTTCAGTGATTCTTTACAGTAGCCTTTCCTTTTTTTAAACATTTCCATTACAGTTAAATAAATAAAAATCAGTTTGGCAAAGAGTTACATCTCCAGCATTTTCAAACACCTTAGCTGTGCATTCATCTGAATATCTAAAGAACCAGCATCACCCCTAGAATATAACCCAAGTCCCTTTAACTAACATCTCGTCTTGGCTTCTCGTTTTACCAAAATGAATAACCACAGAACATGACTTATCTCCCGTGTATCGTTGCATCCTTAACACTCTTCATGCACGTCTGTTACCTAGCACGCCTCTCTTTTCAATCTCTCCGTCACGTGGCCCTCAGTAGCTCCGAGTTCGCCCTTGAGTAAACCTACGATAGGCATCTAATAATTCGTGTATATTTCAGCAGGTTGTAATACTACTAAAGTTCGTTTGCACTCCCCAATAATATTTCTTACTGTAGATAGATTCAGTTTGCTACGCTCTGATTTTTCATTGTTCCTCTTACCTATTATTATTATTATTATTATTATTATTATTATTATTATTATTATTATTATTATTTAAATTTAAAAGACATTGTCATGGAATAGACTGATAAACAAATAGCTTGCCCAGCAAGCTTCAACAGAAAAGATTTTCCATATATAGCAAAAAACAACAGCAAATAGTAAAGTATCAGGACCGAATGTGTATTGTAACCGACAACAAAAATTGAAACTAAATACATATATAAAACAACAATAATGGAACGCACAATAATTCATGGGTAAGTGAATAAAGAAGAGTGCTGCCTCAAGTAGGGTAATCCAAACGTGAGAACTTTGTGGGACCTGAGATAATCCAACAACCTCACAAATGGATAGTTGTCCCATTCATCAAGACTCCCACTCCTCTGCAATGCTCTGTCTTCATACTAGAATAAATCCAGTATTCAGTTCCTGAGCTAGCAGAAGCACTCTATGAAATGTTAAATCCTACTGTGCCTGTGCTAAACTAAGCTCGGTTTCAGATGCATATAGTTGACTGTGGTGGGCTATAACCAATGAGATGAAGAATTTGGAGCTATCAACCACATTCCTAAAGATTTGCTGAGAACCGTATTATTTTGCTTTGTTTGTATGACTCTACTCATCTGATGTGTCTTTGTCCATTATAAATCAGGATAAGTCGGTGGGTGTCTTAAAGCACTTGGATCAATAAATAAATTTTAAACAATTTCAGTTAGTGGATCTTTACTTTTCAGCTTGCCATTAAAGAGAGCAGATCTTGTCTTAACCTTTAGAATGTGTATATATATATATATATATATATATATATATATATATATATATATATATATATATATATATATATATATATATATATATATATATATATATATATATATATATATATATATATATATATATATATATATTATATATATATATATACCTGTATTACAGATATGTATAAGTGTGTGTATATATATATATATATATATATATATATATATATATATATATAATATATATATATATATATAAAATATATATCGCCCTTGTTTCATCAGTATTAATCATTGCCAACGGTCTTTCCCTTTAACAACTTCACTCTCGCGATGTTTGAGCGATTTTTTGTGCAAACAACTGTCACCAGCTCCACCTCATTCGTCTTACTCTGACCCATTAAGGCTGAGAAGTTAAAGGACTTTGAGAACGGGTTTCACAGAATAAAAATGCTAAGATTATATACTTGGTATTGATATTTTTTCTTATAATCTATTTATTTGAGATTTTTTTGGTTACAGTTACTTTATGAAAAATCACAGCCTTCAATTTCTCTGTTAAGACTGGGAATGTGAAAGAACATGAAAGAATGTTTTCAAGAATTTTACTCCCGAACTCATACTCACATGTTCATGAGCACACACACACACTCTTTAATAATATTTATATATATATATATATATATATATATATATATATATATATATATATATATATATATATATATGTATATGTATATACTATACATATACATACTGTATATATATGTCTATATATACATTGTACATTTATGTATATATTTAAATATATATATATATATATATATATATATATATATATATATATATATATATATATATATATATAAGTGGCTATCAAAGCATATTTTTGGAGTAAATGATTGTATGATGTGAAAAGAGGAAATTGGCTTTGTAACTGAAGGAAGGAAAATAGCAAGATCGATGCAAATGTTTTGGAAGAGAAGAGGAGTGTCAAACTTGCCAAAGTTCGTTTACATGCATCGGTTTGTTTTGATATGATGTGGTTATGTGGGGAAAAAATAGAAGACATGATTTGAATTGTAAATGGCGAAATATTTGTTCAAATAAAAAATTCAGTTATTTAAATTGTCCGTTTTCTAAGTTAATAAAGATTTTTTTTTTTACCCAGTCATAAATATTCTCTTAATATTTAGTAAAATTAAAAGAGTTATTATTCATAAAGACAATGTTAGTTCATGACATCTTATCACAATTTGCAGTTTCTTTATGTATTCGCTGTCAAATACACATAAATAATTGACGTTTTTATGCGATAATTTTTATTTTGATAGTAAACGTACAAATGTTCTGTTAGATCTATAGGGTGTTTGACTCAAGATTGAAACAAAACCCTTATGTGTGAACGTTTAATCTATATCTTTATGTTTAACCTGTTTCATTTTAGTTTTAACGGATCAAATTATTAAAAGACTTATCATGTCATCACAAGTAAACGCAGCTTTGGTAGATAATACAATTGCTCACTTCTGTTTAGCCTTAAAGCACTATAGATAGAAGAATTACGTATTACTGATTGCCTCCCTTACTAATGAAATATCAGCCTTAGCAAACTCTCTTCCATTTATTAAAACACTGTAGACTACAGCCTTTCGCTTTTCTGATTTTCTGCCTTATAATCTTTCCGCGTCACTACTGTTAAATATATTCTTATAGTTTTCCAACAAGAAAGCAGTTCTGTTAAAACAGTTATTTTCTGACATAAAGGAAATGGGATAAGGCTGAAACGTGAAGGCATGAATTATTAATGCAAAAAAAATTGGCTCGACAAACAGTCAAACTACTTTTCGTCCTAGAGTGAAATTGTATATTATCGGCGGCTTTACTATCATTAGGACGTGAGTATTAAGTGAGGATGCCAGTGTGTCTTATGTTTGCCATGAACATTCGAACAGTGTAAACTAAATATTATTAGTACCATATTCTATTTTGTATTTAATACGTTTTTCACGTTCATATATTTGATTGTCAAGTAGATGCTATTATATACCTAACGTGACAAAGTTTTCGCAAATCAGAATAAGTTAACTGATTTTAGGTAATATAGAGTTAAGTATAATTACGTTACAGTTAATATTTGTGAGACGCCTGAGATTTGCCCATTGAATTTGGGGCTATTATAAAGGAAAATGTATATAAATAGGTTTTCAAGAAATATAGCTAACGTTCTGAAAAGAGAGTCTGAAATAACCTACTTTCCCCCTCGCCTAATTAATATCATTCGAAACTTCACAATTCATAAATCTGTCGCAGAACAAACTTTTTCCCTCTTTAGGTTTTTATCTTGGATGTTTTATTCTCGCAAAAAAACAAAAACTGCCCCAACCTGAAAATACCCGTTTCTTCTCCTTCCTTACCGCGGGATGATACATGCAACTTTAAATGCTAATATAAATTCGAGCTCAAATCTAAGGCTGCCATATCTCGAGGCATTTTACGAGGATAGGGTGTCGGTGGTGGAGTTAAGGAAAGTCGTTACTTTTCTCATATAGTTGGGTTAACGAACGGAATGATCAGTTCAAACGCGGTGTCATAAATCCTGTTCAGATATTTTTCTTTCAAGGAAATATTTCATCTCAAGAAATAAACGGAAAGTACTTCCAATCTTATGAGACCAATTGGCAACAAACGGTTCACCGTACCTCAAACCCCCTTATGATACTTTGGTGATTTTTTCTTTCTAACTCCCTCCAAACTAGCTAAGGAGTTTACTTTCTAGTTTCCTACCTTTAGCTTACTTAATCTCGTCTTTCTAGATCTAAGAGGAGGAAGGCTTCGTTTATTTTTCCTTTGTCCATTAGGCATACATAATTAGCTGTCTGTCTTTCAAATTAATTGGCTGCGAGTTCGAATCTCCGACCGACCAATGAAGAATAAGAGGAATTTATTTCTGGTGATAGAAATTCATTTTTCGCTAAAATGTGGTTCGGATTCCACAATAAGCTGTAGGTCCCGTTGCTAGGTAACCAGTTGGCTCTTAGCCACGTAAAATAAATCTAACCCTTCGAGCCAGCCCTAGGAGAGCTGTTAATCAGCTCAGTGGTCTGGTTAAACTAAGGTATACTTAACTCTCAAATTAATGATTGTCACAGCGATCTGCAGTAAAAGATTCACCCACACTCTGAAACCCACTTACACAAAAGGACACGCACTCACACATACGCACATTTACACGTACAATATATATATATATATATATATATATATATATATATATATATATATATATATATATATATATATATATATATATATATATATATATATATATATATATATATATATATATATATATATATATATATATATATATATCAACAAATGTTCATTATGTAGATGAAAGTTCGATAACTGATCGGCGTGATTGGCTTGAATTTGTTCTTTGATTACAGCATGAAATGACTGTCAGGCCGGTTATTACGTGGGATCCTAAGGGTTCTAGAAAAGTGGGAAGATCAAAACTGTAGGGATAAGAAGTATAAGGAAGAGTTAAAATAGCATGACTATAGTATGTCCTTTTCATACACCATAAAAAATTGCGAAGTGAATAGAGAGAGATTAGCTAAAATAAATAATCATATAATCGTTGATTAAAAAAGTCGTCTGAATTATGCTTTTATTTTTAAGTGATCAAATTTAATCGGTTGTTCTGTATTTAAAATACTAATGTCTTTCTATGAACGCTTAATTAAATTCCAATAATTCGCTACAACATCCAAGACAACAATACCAAAACATCACATGACATTATTTTCACCACACGGAATTAGGCTGACCTGATGTTACTGTATCAAATATTACATGGTGTTTTTTAGCGCGTGCTTCCGAATCAAGTAACATGAGGTATCATTTACATAGAAATTAAGTTCAGTATCCATACAGTCGCATTTCCGCCTTTTTAAATTAGTTCGAGAACCCCTTTTAAGTAGTAATTCCATTTCCTTGGATATGGTAAATAACTAGCGCTGTGTTTCTTGATGACAGAAAAATCCAATAAAAACAGCCAAAGTAGTCTAGCAGTAGTGCTAGGTGTATGCCAGATCCTTAGATGTGGCTAAATGGATAATTAGACGGCTTATTGCCTTTTCCCAAGAGCAGTACTAGCTGACTGAAAAACAACTTCAAAGAAGTTCTTTTTTAATCTAAATTTTAAAAAAAGCAAAGGTATAGAAACAGTTAAGTTTTGATTATATGGTACTCTGATGTTACTTGATTTGGAAACGTCCAAGGTAAAAAAAAATACAGTAATTTCTGTTTGCTACTATTCCAGTCATTACAGTCAGAGTTATTAGAAGGGCGTAGACCTTTTCTTAAACATGTCCTGCTGCAAAAGATGGCTGCTTCATTCGAGCTCATTTTTAGTTTTCCGTATGATTCTTTTCTCTTCACCTTCAGTATTGGATAATAGTTGGCTAGTGTTCAATCTTTGATAGAGA
>NC_089744.1:67575081-67630081 GCF_040412425.1 Macrobrachium rosenbergii | reverse complement strand
AGAATTATTGCTCCATCTTCCTGATTTCCGTTTAGCCTATTAACCCTAATCTTGCTCTTGCTCAAGTAAACTTTCTCTCTTGCAAATATTATTAAGACATCTTTACTACTTTTGGTTTTCCATCTCTGTATTTACTTCGTACTGTATTATTAGCAAACATCCAGACTGCGATTAAAACTCATTTTCTTATCCCACTATTTAGCAACTACACTTAATGTCCTTATATTCTAGGATAATTTTGAACTGACTGATATGGGTTACAAGTTTATCATCGGTGAATCTTGATTTGGTGTTCTCTCAACGATCAAGTCTTGATCTGTAAAGTTTGAACCAGTGTCATAAAACTTTCTGCAGACAGACTTAAAGTTAAAGACAATGAAAGTTGCTGAGGGTTTGGATACTCTGCAACGGTCCTTTTAAAATTTTTTTTTTTATTTCATGCTTTTTTTCACTTGATTTACCTTGGCTCTCTGTTACCTTGTGAATGAATATCTCCAGCCATTAGGTTACCTTTTCTTATTAGCGGTGAAAGATATTTTATTAGACGTTCGCATGAGAAAATTAGATGATGTATATTTTATAAGAAAATGAGCTGTGATTCGGTAATTTAATATCAACGAAATCTTATTGTGAAGCAGCGCTGATTACGGGTGGTATATTGAGTTTCACAAGCACGAAGAGCGGTTAACCCATTGACTAGAAACTTGAAAGACACGTAGGCAAGATTCGCCCTTTTTCCCTCTCTTTTTTTTAACACTGACTTTCGATCCTGAGGTCCGTTTCCCCTTACAACCTTTATTACATTAGCGTTGTTTTCATTTGCAGAATTTGCTGTGGTTGCTGAAGAACAGCAAGTTTATTCAAGTAAACTTTCTCTTGTCTATTTTTGTGAGAGAACTAGTGAGAAGTTCGTCATGAGAGTCAGCATAAGCAAATTTGCATTTCTTGCTTCCGCGCTTTTATTCCGGAGGAATCTGAGGTATGGGATGCGCAGAATTCTGAAAGGTACGGTGACGATGGGTGTTTAGTGGAAAGGAAACTAGGGTGAAAAATGAAAAAGTTACGTTTCTGTTCATTAATAATCTTAAGCAGTTCATACTTATCTCTTGCTTGGCGCACTAGATATTCATATACGTCCGTGTAATTTATTATTCTTTGTCTAATTTATTAGTCAAGTTAGTCTAAGTACAAGAAACTTAAAAGGTTTAGGGCACCTAATAATCAGATTATGTTAATACGCAGAGAAACGTATTGGAAAGCCATTTAACCTTCCTCTGATTACGGTAGCGGAAATATCATAGTGGATTTTTGTTAGAAGCCATCAGACTGGCAACAAACACTGGAATAAAGATAACGAGGTTGAAAAGTAAAACTGTAGTTGAGTAAACCTCCTGTTGTTGGTGATTTGTGCAAAATGAGACTTACTTTTACAATTCTTTTATTGCAAATAAATCTTTTGACTCCAGTTGTTATGTAATGGGTAAGCCCTGTTAGCTTTTTCTAAGCAAGAAATATTATAAACCAAACTAGTTGAAGCTTATCTTGAATCTCTTTAACTCTGTGTGCATGCTGTTTTTAAGCCTGATTATCTTTTTTTTCGAATTCTCATCATACTTCTTTCAAATGCATCTGGTTAAAGTACTTCCCTCCTCTCAGTGAATAGTGAATGAATTTTTTTCATAACCCTGTAGTTCTTTATTCCTATCGTTTGTTGTAAATTAAATAAATAATCAAGACTTCTGGTGAATGGTTTGTAGTTCATCGAAGTCATTCTGTAATTTTTTATTCTCGAAAGTGAAGATGTTGACATTACGGAAACAAATGTATATTTACTTTTTGTCTGTTCATTCTGTAAGGTTAATAGATTAGTAAATTTCGTTACTTCTATATTTATCTGTTGGATTTCTCACTGCACGATCATTTCATTCTAGATAGAAAGTGTAAAAAAGGTTAATAGACGCCTTCCTCGATTATTAAAAAGATTTGTAATATGGACTCAAAACGCACTTCATGCCGGACAGGTCCCTGACATGAACTGGTCTTCATAGAAGTCATTTCTGGCTCATTTGTATTCTAATGATTCTGTTTAATCAGAGAAAAGCTAATATGGCGCTTAATTAAAAGCTTCCAAATATCTGTTTAAATCTGAGAATTTTTTGTACGTGCATTTCTAGTAGACACTGAAGAGACTTTTGCTCTCTTTCTTAGTATTTAGTTTTGGCAGTTATTCCCTTAGCCCCTTAATTTCCTTGTTGGCCAAAGCGAAATTAAATTTATTCATTCTGTCTTTAATAAAAAGAGATACCTTAATGAAAAGAAATTCACAAAATGTTTTCCCTGTCTTTCTTCCTGGTTTGATTCCCCTTCCTTCATTTTGAGATATGAAGACAGTAATTGAATTATCTATGAATCCCTCTTTTTTTGATGGTTGAACAGGTTTCCGATTTCACATTAATGACTGGCCGCATATTCTGAAAGCTCATTTTTCTTTTCTCTATCAACTGCAACGATTTCTTTGCCTACTATGAGATTCACAGCCGGTGTCCCGGTGTTTTTCCGGAATAAAATTTTATCAACGTACCTGACAGAAATGACACTTTGTCACAGGGTAGCCTATCTTACATCCCTACCAAATTTTTGACTGTATTCTGTATTACGAAAGTTGCATAATTCTGGTAATTATAAGAGAAACACCGACTTCTTGTAGACATCGCCAGCAAACTCAGAGGAATGTCTTTCGAAGATATAATGACGTAACTTATGACGTCATTAACTTGCCTCCTTCTCGATGGGTAATTGGCTATTCGTGAAAAAGTCTCAACCTCTGACAACAATGAAATACAACCAATACTCCTTGTTTACACTTTGCAGTAGTAGTAGTAGTAGTAGTAGTAGTAGTAGTAGTAGTAGTAGTAGTAGTAGTAGTAGTATATAGAATTTATGCCGTGAGGTCGAGTGCTGGAATCCTTGAAGAAGAGGGTTTCCACAAGTAATCCGAGAAATTACTTTCTATCACTATTTCTCCATTGAAAAATTATATAATTAAAAATCAATTAACAAATTGAAGACAACTTTGGCATTCGTCGTTAACTCCTTTGATATTTTTCCTAATATTACAGTGACGATCATTGTAATAAATAGACAATTGCATAGGATTAGATTGGTAAGTGATCTTAACATAAAATGACCAACAACCCTCTATCTCTTTTTCTTGCTAATGTTCTGTAATTTTTTTATACATTGCTTTTTCCTTGTTTGCTTTCCAACACCTCCAACTATTTCTCAGACCTGAATGACATTAATAGGTTCCACCCTTAGGCTATGCCCTAAATTCCATGATCCAAATCAATCCAATCCACTGTGAAGTGAAGAGTGGCCAGTTTAAAATAGTAACCTGTCAAGTATAAGGTGATAGGGAAACTAAAATGGAGATTGCCATTTATTTATAAAGTGGCTCGAACACCGTAAAGGTGTATTTTTTGTACTTTGGTCGCTGTTTGAGGAGTTGGTTTTTAGAGTAGATCTTTAAATCGATATACTTCGATTTATTGATAGGTATCAATATGTGTAATACTTTTTTATAGTGAAACAACTATTGTTAGGCTCATATGTTTCAAAAACATATTTTGCAAGTACAGAAAAGAAACATTCAATAAAGAAAAACAATTATTCTCCATCGCTCTCCAGGAAGAGGTCTTCATCCTCATCATCAGTGGCTATGTTTATAATGACAGGTTCTACGTTCTCATGTATATCATCCAACGTCCAGTACTCCTCCTCAAAGTGCTGAGACTGACGAATAGGTCCTGTCCACACCTCCGGGTTAGCGCAAAGCCTGGCCTCCTGTAACTTGGCCTGAAGGTCCGCCCTGGTGAATCGCCCTACTATTCATTTACCTGTTCAAGCTTACGTAGGGTTTGCCACGGGCCTCCTCACTTCTAAACAATTGTGCAAGTCGAATCACAAAAAAGCTGCCCTGCAACCACGGGGACAATGACTTATCATAGCCGCCATTCTTGAAGCCTTGACAAGGTACGAATATTCATTCAGAATTTCAGAAACAGCTGTTTGTCGTCATCACCTTGTAGGAGGAGTCGGGACGTCATATGTGTACGTCACGTATAACTCTGAACCCATACATTAGAGCTTTCCGCCACTGCCTTCGGCTGCTTTATTTTACTCTTATGAATATACTTTTTTCTAATATAAGTAATAAAGAATGCAGCCGAAATTTAGGTAGGGATATAAAGTATACTATGGCTAAGTAATATCTTTGTCAAATGCACAGAAAAAAAGTTATTCCGGAAAAACACCAGGACAAAGGCTGTGAATCTCATAGTAGGTTTGATTTATACCTTGAAATCTGGGAGACCTAACCAGTCTAAGCGGGACGTATTTTGAAGTCTTCGCACTGAACTACAGATTTCATTTTCCCAGCTACTGACTCCTGAACAAAAAACGTCAGTACATCTTAGCTATACATCATCGCCCTATTTACCTCAACAAGCGGCAAGCGAATTTTCAGGCAATCCATGTAAATAACTCCTCCAGTTTCCCAGGAAATATATGACTGAGGCGTAAAATTTTCTTTGACGTACTCTTTTGTACTACAGCGGAGGTTGTAGTCTTCACCAATAGCTCGTGATAAGCAAAAGTGACAGGTTACGACAGATCTATTTTAGAGCGACAGCTTGAGTGCAGGTGATGTTTAAGGAAGTTTTACTTTTGTTAATTAAAGGTCGACGGGAGGAGCACGAAATCATTTTGATATGTCAAATGCAAAAGCAGATGAAATATGAGAAGTAAAGGATAACGGACATAAAACTTGGAGCTTCTGAATATATATATATATTTTTTTTTTTAGTCATACAATGATGCCCAGAAAGTTTTAGCGGTAAGCGGAGACTAGAATATTATTCTTAAATCTTTTGCCCCTTTTTCTATATAAATTTCCAATGGAACTGTGAATTGTATGACTATAAATTATATGGTTACCAATGCAAAAAGTGACAATGAAATAACATTTTAAGACCGAATTCTTTCAACACAGCAAATTCTCATGAACGCCTACAGACAATGTCTGAGGTTTGAATCACTTGTTCCTCAATTCATTTATTGCTTAATCAGTAATGTGTTATTTAAAAACTTGGGGAATTTCTGTGCTCCTTCACCACTTTTTACCCAAAACTTTGGGAAGCACAGTGATGCGGCTTGGCAAGATTAAAAGTCACATCGTTTTTCTTGAAGTATTCCAGAGCTTCCGTTATTAAGGAAAGCACTTTACCATGTGTGCGACTGACAAAATTTATCACTTTATTCATAAGAGTCGCTTCGCAGGGCGACGAAACTAAGTGGGAAAAAAAACAATAAAAACTTACGATTATACCAAGCTTTTCGGGCGAGATGCTACAGTAACGATACACGGCTCCCGCTATCCTTTTA
This sequence comes from Macrobrachium rosenbergii, assembly GCF_040412425.1. Taxonomy (NCBI): domain Eukaryota; kingdom Metazoa; phylum Arthropoda; class Malacostraca; order Decapoda; family Palaemonidae; genus Macrobrachium; species Macrobrachium rosenbergii. Next base: position 67,624,639 of record NC_089744.1, on the reverse strand, counting down.
ATATTTTTTTATAAAAAAATATATATGTGGAAATTGGAAAACATTGTTTAACAGATAAAGAAGCTCATTGATGTAATAGCATGATTTCCGAGATCATTTTGATTGTGTGTGCTTGTATGTATGTGCTATGTACGTATTTCATTTTAACATTCATAAACGAAATTTGAATGTTTAAGATACTACGAACTCACATGTAAGCATTTTTCTTGAGGTGAGGGGAATCTATAATATATGAAAGCAACAAACCGGATATAACTAGAAAGAGCAATCAAGCAGTAGTATTAGAAATAACAATGGTCATATATATAATATCAAAATTCCATGTTACAGTATAATCGGTACAGAAACCGCTAAGCCAGATTTGAAAAGCTGCTTATCACTTAAGATAATATCTCTGCTTTCAAAGTGCGCAAAAAAAAACTATTTTGCCAATAGCAAACAGCGACTAACTTGAGCAAGTTACGGCTTTTCTAATGTGGTGAGAAAGAGAATAGACCTCCCGGTTTTTTCTGCTTACTTTCTTCGTGATTGATTAGTACTGTTTGTGGTATGAAAGATTCTCGGAGCGTTTAATCATTCGGGAGAATTAAGCTCTTAAACTGAGTATACAGCCTTTCCATGAACCGAAAGAATTCATTAAACAACTGAAGAACTGACATTTCGGTAAGAAATTCACAGCGCCGTGATTAAATTGTTATATATACTAAAAATCCACAATTATATCAGTAAATTGTATTAAATGTAAAAGATAAAGACATATAACACAGTTTACTGAAATAAATGTGGATTTTTTTAGGTTTCTGAAAAGAAAACTATTGTGCCGGCTTTGTCTGTCCGTCCGCACTTTTTTCTGTCCGCACCTTTTCCTGTCTGCCCTCATCTTAAAAACCACTGAGGCTAGAGGGCTGCAAATTTCTATGTTGATCATCCACGCTCCAATCATCAAAAATACCAAATTGCTGCCCTCTGGCCCCAGTAGTTTTTATTTTATTTAAGATTGTAGTTAGGCATAATCGTGCGTCTGGCAACGATATAGGCTAGGCCACCACCGGGCCGTGGTTAAAGTTCCATGGGCCGCGGCTCATACAGCATTATACCGAGACCACCGAAAGATAGATCTGTTTTCTTTGGCCTTGATTATGCGTTCAGAAAACTCCATTGCGCCGAAGAAACTTCGGCGTACTTTTTACTTGCTGTATATACAGCTGGTTTATTCTAATAAATATCATTCCTTTTCCATGGGTGCTCTACAACGCGCAATCCAATTAATCTTACGATCTGGAAATAATCGAGTTGTCACCCACCACCGATCGCGTACAACATTAGGGGGGAAATCGTGCCCTGTATGGCCGCAGTCACCTACATCGTTATGGGGAGCTATAATTGCTCTCGGGAAACTGAGCACGTTGATTCTAATTTCCTTTTTTTATATATATATCAGAAAGAATTTCGTAATGCTGTAGATTCTGCCGTTCGTATTTCGATCTTTTTTCATTTTTTGTTGTTCACAACGAAATGGCAATTTATAAGGAAAATGTTAAAAATAAATGAGAATGAGTTAGATGTTGAAATGTATCATGTCATAGATAAATGACAAACAGTCATAATCTTATTTGGAAACTGTGAAGTGCACCTACATCATTAGTCTCCTTCAAACTCTTTAATTCTTCATTTACCACCATGCAACAACCGGATCATCGAACACTGGTGTTAATTTATAATTAATGCCCTAACTTGGATTTACTTTTACAAATACCTTGTCACCAGTTCCATATAATTTTACGTCTTTACCATGTTTCATGGTAACATTAGCATCATTCCTTTTTTAATCAAAATCAAACCTTATGTAACTATTTTCTTTATATATTCCTGAAATATGCAACGAAACGTTAACCAGTTATAACAAAGAGCGAACGAAAAGATACCCATCACTTCTCCATGCGTCTCTTCTCCTTTTCATCATCCTCAAGGTCAAATTACAACTAGACTGTCTTCATTCTCATGGCGCGCAAATTACCATTAGTTAGAGGTGCTGTTCGGCTCTGTTTCCAGCCTCCTGGAATCTATTCCCGGAACTGATTGCAAGGCAATTTGCAAACGAAATACAACTCTGAGGTCGGCGGAAAGCCCGCCTTATCCAAGGTACTACTCATACATCCGACAAGTGGTTGTTATTGATGCTGCAAAGCGTACAGAAAGGTATACGTTCTTTTGCATGAGAGACTTTTTACTAAGACTTAGGACAATACTAAAAAAATGAAGCTTTCTAAAGTAAATTTTGTGTGTATTATTTTCCTAAATTTAGATGAGAATATAATTTGATTATTATTACCGAAATATGTTCAGATAACCATTTTCATATGAGGTTAATAAACAACGGTAGAGTTTGTATCACAAATTCATGCCAAAAACGGACTTTACGATGTACGAAGAATTTCTGCTAGTGTTTACGACTCATTAACCAGAGAACGAATGAGCAAAATAAGTAACGGCAACCTTAAAGTAAGATCAACTATCAAGTACCAGAAGTCTACACTTACCCTTTACGTTTTGTCTTGCAAGAACTCGTATTTTCTCGGACAATTTGCGATACGAATGTGCCCATTAAGATCTTGAAGCATTTACGCGAGACGCAATGACATTGTTCACATCAAGTAAACCACAAAACCTTTTCACCTTCCAGACAGTAGCTAAAAGAATATTTCCATGAAATTCAGGTTTTTATGACGTTGGGTTTTACTCTAAATTTTGTCCTAAGATCCTCCTTAGTCAAAGTGGCGCCATCGATGGCGGTTGAGGGGACGCAGTATTAATAAGATATTATTGTTTTTGACATGCAAAAAAAAATTATGTAAAAAAAAATTATTAATTTGACGAGCTTTTGAAAAAAAAGAGGCTCACTGTAGTATATTTGAGTTATTATTTTTGTTTTTTTTTGTTTCGCAAGACGTACTATTCAGTCTTCAAAAATAAAGATTACTAAGATCCAGGATGATAAACTTTGTCCTTTAGTTGATCAAATGTTATATTAAATCACAGAAAATAGGGGATACGTATACCCAAACCCTCAGCAGTCAAAGTCAGAAAAACTCACCAGTACAAAATTTTAAGGTCTAGAGAAAATAAGAACAAGGAAAAAGCAAGTCATCATCCCCAGGTCCCTCCAAGGGTCTTGCTGGTCCGTTGCCTCATTACTTATACCGATCTTCGGGTGAGCCAAATGCATTCAGCGGAACTTCCCGCCCGTCCAGAGAGAGACATATGGCTCATACAAATGCAAAAAGGGGAAAGGGTTGGAGTTGAGAGGGAATTCTTCCTTATTCCAGCTCTAGATTTCGAATGCCATGGCAAGTGGGGAGAGGGAACAGTTGGGGCAGAGACAAGTGTATAAGTACAGACGTTTCAAGAAACGGTGCTGTGCAGATGTCTCCTCTCTTCTCATTATATGGTTTTGCTCTTGTGAAGATGGTACTGTAGTAGTATAGGAGTAATGAAGGGGTATGTGGCAGTTTTTTTAGTTTTGTCTTTGTTTGGTGCCATGCTATAGCTATATATATATATATATATATATATATATATATATATATATATATATATATATATATATATATATATATATATATATATATATATATATATATATATAATGTATTTCCCTGGATTTCTAGATTCGTAGAATGGTTTACAGGCTGGCAACGGATCTTTCTTCGAGTTGGCCTTGGAGCTCTGACTTTACGTTAGGGGAAATCATAAAGAGAAAAGAAAAATGGGAATGATTCAATGAGCTTAGGGCTCTGCTTCATGAGGGAATGTTACGTAAACACTTTGGTTAAATTAAGTAATTATATTTACAAAAGGAATCAAAAGAAAAATGGTTAAATGATTTATTAGGAGGCTTCCAACTCCTGAAGATCTTTCTATCTACTGAAGGCTTGAATGATGGCAAGGCACATTCCAAGATGAGTGCACGGCAAAGGCACTCTACAATAGAGAGGTAAACATTACACGCCAGTAAAAGGAAAATATAACACATACAATGACTCGAGGCTGCACTGATGGTGCCAAGGACTCGAGGAATGAATGAACACTTTACACTGGAACACAGAACGTTGACAATGGCACTAGATAAAATGGCACAAGGATAGAGGTAGAATACTGGCACTCAATAAACACTTCTAATGGCAGACTATCGTGGCTGAAAAGTTTTCACTCGCACTTTATCTTAGGGGAAGCGGGTCTCTGGCGAAGAATGACGAGGGACAATCACATGCATGGCATGGCACACTATCACTTGGACGATCCACTCGAGGATGACTGTAGAGATGGTAACGAGTCTGGAGTTGGGTGTGGACACGGGGGAAGGGGCCTCTCAGCACCTCTCACGCGCATACGATTGCTCTGGCTAACTGTCGGTTAACTGCTCAACTACTGACTCCCATTACTGACTACCGACTGCTAAGATCTCCCTGTCCTGGCTCCTTTTAAGGCATCTGCCGAGGGTAGGGGCCCTGATGTCGGACCCGTATGGTGACCGTTGCCCAAGATGTGTCATCTTCCAGATGTCTTGACCATCTCTTTGCATCTCCCCAGGTGTCCTGTGGAAAGACAATCAAGCCAGCTCAATCTGCCTTTAGAATGGTTGTTTTAAGCAGCTTAGTTGGGCTAAGCTGCTTAAGGGAGTGACACTCAGCATCTTATCTTTGCCTTTTTTTGACCATGCCATCTAAATATCTGTTTCGGGTAAAGGAAGGGGACAGACTGAAATGTTGATAAGATTTAGTGTGTTGATATCTAGGTCAACTGGGATTGGCTAGGCAGCGACGATTCTACTTTTGATAAACTAAGGGCAAACTAAGGGTCGGCTGTGCAGCGACTTCTTGTAACTTATAATAATAATAATAATAATATATATATATATATATATATATATATATATATATATATATATATATAGTATATATATATATATATATATATATATATATATATGTGTGTGTGTGTGTGTGTGTGTGTGTGTTTGTTTTCCGAAATCGAATCTCACAACAAAAAGTATTTCTGTCAGCAATGGGGAAGAGCAACGATGTTTTTGCTGATTGAAGGCCGACACCATTAGCAGCAAGCGTGCACATCAGCCATTTCATATACTTGTAAAGAAGACTGCTGCTTTTCTATCCTTAGTCTTGACGAACCCTTCAAAATACTCACTTCCTCGACATAACATTCTCTCCAGACGGCGTCCCTCCACTTGCTTCATTTATTCTCGGATCCATTAGCTTATTAATCCTCCCTGTGACTTTATTTCCCTGACATACTTCTTTTCCCTCGTTCCGTATGTGCACAGATTTACTTATTAAAGTTTTCAGTATTTCACACTCCCTTTGTTTTTCACGTTGTCCTTGACTACCATATTGCTCCTCATGCATACAAATGCCCTTCTGACAATTTCCTCTTCTCCTTTACTGGACCATCAATTTCATCCTAAAGCATGCCGGCTCCCTTCCTGCTGCCTACGCATTTAGGTCTAATTATACTTCCTACATACTGCTTGTGCCTCTGTCTTTAACCGCCTCTCACCATTGCGTACATCACCTTACTGTTTTATCCATTGTATGTGTATTTTTTAAACCGCATTCTCAAAAGTCAAAACACTTATTAAACACAAACACACACACACACACACACACACACACACACATATATATATATATATATATATATATATATATATATATATATATATATATATATATATATATTAATGTGCCTATGCACAAATATAAAACTAATCCCTATATATTTATGGAGACGGGCATGCGGTATATATTTTTCTACAAAAGCAATCCAGGCTTACAAAACAGTTTTTTCCCTTAATCTTTTGCCCTCACTATCTTTAAAGAAGAATCTAGCATCATCTTATGTATTTTTGCTTATCGTTTATTTGTTGAACACAGCTTTCAAACGTTTTCTCAGCACTGTATCTAGATTAGCTATATCCAGTTATTCAGCAGCTAAGCTCTGCAGAATTTACAATATGGACTCTTTTTTTTTTTTTTTTTTTGTGATACTCGACTCCATATTTGTTTGAAATATATGAAATAAACCAACCATAAAACCCACACTGTTTTATATGAACTGAGTATCTCATTGCGTAAACAAACGTCAGAATTGGGGCCAATTTTTTTTAATAGGTTTGAAATTCGAGAATATCGTTGAGTGTTTTTTTCAACTTTACCCAGGAGATTGAAGAGTACACGTGCTGCCTGATGGTAGATGTTTATAAATCTGATTTCATATCTGTGTTGCATGACTAACTCCAGGCAACGCTGAAACTTGATAAAGTATTGGCCTTTAGGGTCCAAACTTTCGTTGTATGTAATTTACCTTGTTTTTTTTTTTTTTTTTGCTTAAGTGGAGAGAGAGAGAGAGAGAAACTGGCCATCTCAATGTAATATTCTGAAAGAAGATTGCTATTTACTGAGGTAGAGGCAGATAAAAAAAAGAAAAGAATTGAAATTCAAGATATATTTACAACTGTGTTGAGTTCAGCGTTGGCTTAATAGAGCTTATTCAAATTGCAGAGTAAATTTACAAATGTCAGATTATATCGTCGAGGATACATATTTGAAGTGAGGATCTCTGTTGACCTTCGTGCATCAGAAAAGTGATATTAGTCCTAGCAATTACCGTAAAGTTTTTTCGTGGCACATAATAGTGAAACACAAATTGATTATGTCCCACTCTGTCATTTTTGCGATCCATACTCAGCATTATCCAAAGAGTATTTTCAAATGTTGGATCTGTTATTTAACTTCATATTTATTATTATTATATATTATTATTATTGTTATTATTATTATTATTATTATTATTATGCAAATCAGTAGATAATGAAGGTAAAGATATTAAAAATATGCTCATGCATGAACACAAACACTGATATACTGTATATTTCTGAAGAACTTCTTTATTTGTTTGATGCTATACACAAATCAGCGTGGTTTTTGTGTATGTGTGTGAGTTTGTGTGTACGTACTTTATATCTAATTACTTCTACATGCTTTGAGCTAACAAAGTGACCTCATTTACTGTCTTTTGTTAGTTAGAGTTTATTAATATGGATGTAATTAATTCTGCAACTTAGGTTCTTTCCTTCGTACTTAATCCTTTACTCTTTAATATAATGTTAATATTGCATCTTTATGAAATAACTAATTAAGGTTAATGGAAACGTCTTAATTACGTGTAATTAAAGGCTGAAAAATCTGAGTTTTAATTAATGAGATTATATTACCCATGGTTCGTTCACCAAGAACCAAGATAACATATCTATTAATTACCTCTAACTACCAAGAGAGAGAGAAGATATGGTTTGTTTGTTTGTCTTTTGTTTAAATGTTTGTGTCTCTGTCAGTGCGTTTGTTAGATGGATTACATATAAAGTCATGTTTGGAATTTTTAGATTCATCTCGTGTCTGGTAATACCACGCAACATTTCGTATTGTTTTTGTGTACAATAATAATTTTAGGAAAGGTGTTTCTCGTGACTGGCAATAAGTGTATCTTTGGGAGAGAAAGGCTCTCTCTCTCTCTCTCTCTCTCTCTCTCTCTCTCTCTCTCTCTCTTTGATAAGAAATTTCTTTTTCGTTCATTTTTCTTAGGTTTACGTAAAGGAGATAGTCAAAATTAGTGAAAATCTTTCTCTGTTCATAATCTACAACTAACAACAATGCTGTAGAATTAATGAACAGATTATTTTTTCATCGTATGAGAGAGAGAGAGAGAGAGAGAGAGAGAGAGAGAGAGAGAGAGAGAGAGAGAGAGAGAGAGAGAGAGAGCGCCTTTCTCTCCAAAAGATACACTTATTGCCAGTCACGAGAAGCACCTTTCCTAAAATTATTATTGTACACAAAAACAATACGAAATGTTGCGTGGTCAGAGCTGTTAATTCTACGTTGGTTGGTATGCACATACTTTCATTTTTTTTTAGTATACATTGAGATGAGTATTAAACCATACAGGGTGAAGACTTTTGATATTTGTGCCTTTTGTTCTTCTTATTTTCCTTACACTCACGCGTGAAGAGATTTATGCCATAGTCTAATGAGGAAAATTTATATGTAAAGGAGCACTGCTGCAGAAAACGACTGTAAATTTATTTTTATTTTTTTTATTTTTACTATGTCCCAATATCAACGAAGGAATTGATTGTGGGTTTACTGAAATGGCTTATCTCACTCCTAAGTCTTCTCCTTTTCCGGACTTTGCCGTTGAATAAATGTGTCAGATACAGCTCTTACCCCACATAATGGTAATATGAGTAAAATATTGTCTGCACGAGCTACAACGATAACACAGAATCCTTTCAAATTTCATGCCCTTAGTATGTAATTATTTTTTTATAAAGAAAATCATTATTTTGGTATGCAAAGTATTCTCTCTCTCTCTCTCTCTCTCTCTCTCTCTCTCTCTCTCTCTCTCTCTCTCTCTCTCTCTCTCTCAAGAGGTCAAGAGGCAGTCCATTTTACCTATACCTTGATTATAAATCTTTTGTATATGCCTTGATTATAAAGATCTCATGGTAGTTATTAACAATCCTGATTCCTTTTGCGGTTTTTTAAGGGAATATTTCCCATAGATATTATTGTAGATTTCACGCATCATTATTTATGTATGTCAATAAACCACGACTTTAATTCTTGCGCCCCAGGGACAGATTTTAGTCTGTCCAATAGTTCCATTATTATGAATATTTTAACGGTAAAAATACCAATTACGCCACAAACTGCCTGAACTCATGTGAATTTCTTGTTTCTTAAGAATTAATATCTGCAATAAAGAAGTCTAGCGGTGTTATTTTAATCGCTTCAGTAGTTTGGAAATTTTCTCGTTATCATTTTTATTATTTCTCCTTTTCCATCTTACAGGCGTTTAATCTGACTATAAAAAGGTATTTAGAAAAATTACATTACTTTATCTTTCACTGCTTTGGTTGTCGATTAATTTTATATTTCCACATATTTTTCAATTTTATCAAATGGGTCTTTGCAAAAAAATATGATAACAAGTCACTCAGCCAGGGTCCCTCTAGCAAACAATAGTTACTCATTATTTGAAAACAACATTGTCAGAGGTAGAATGCATGAGGGCGGGAATAAACAAAAACAAAGACGAAAACAAATAAAGATAAGAGTAAATAAAAAATAGATAACGGTAAATAATAGAAATAAAGAAAAATTAATGAATAAAAGAAAAAATTAATAAAAATTGAAAACAAAAAACAAATAAACTATGAAATAAATAAAAATTTATGAAGAAGCAGTGCTTTTAGGGAGGGGGTGAGAACGAAGATTAAACGAGTTTTCCAAAATAAAAATGCACTGATGCTAGAGACCTGTTGAAGAACAGGACGCTTTGCACTGAAAATAACGAATTAAACAGTACGGACTAAAAGTTTAGTTGGCATGAATGCGTAGAATATTTTACAGATTTCACTAAAATCGCTAACACAAGAGAGGTGAACATACCCAGGCAACTTTATGACGGAAAAGGTCTCAAAGCTGTACTAATTATTTGAAAATACTCCAGTCATCCATTACTTGATAATGAATTATCTCATGCATTTTATTAATGAGGGCAGTGAGCTCTTGTTATCGTCATACTTTATAAAAGCAGATATCAGTGATGCAAAGGAATGTATGAATAATAATAACTTAAAAAAACAAGATAACCCAGATCATTTAAGCTGTCTAAACCAACTTCTTCGTTTTCTTCATTGAATAACTCCTTTGCAGCGAAAGTTCGCGTTTACTTAGAGAATCCCACTTAATCTCTCCTTTCGTGAAATTATTAGAGTGAAAACTTTGCTGAATGTAAATGCATTGCGAAAGGAACTTTTTTCAATTTGTTTTTCCCCATCAAAAATTTTGCGTTTTCATAACTTCTTCTGTTGACCAAGCGACTTTCCCTGCTACTGAATGATACCACTTTAAGTCCTAATTGGAGATACAGCATAAATGTAAAGTTATCATATCTAAAGAGTCTAGAGACCCTCGTTGAAAGAAGTGTCTTGCAACAAAGGGATGAGGAGAGCCGTTCTAGTTTGTTTAATGATATGATTAGATGGAAATTAATTGATGTTATAGTTTTTTAAGATGAAATGTGAGACGAAAGTCTGTGGAAAATTCCCATAAGAAAAATATTTTCATCTCTTTCACTGATATCCATATGTTGCTCGTAAGGATTTTACAAACTTTTCCAATTTGGCTCCGTAGCCCGGCTACCTGTCCCTCAAGTAAGGTCAAAGAGGTCGGCATTCTCTCGATTGCTCATTTCGGAAGCAGTTTCCTTCCAACGACCTCTAATCTAGAGAATTTCCTCTTTACTTTTATTGCTGAACCTCATTTATAAGGAGGCATATCCCCGTAAGGGGATAGTTTCGTCAGTGCATCTGACGCTGGTACACTGTAGTCGTTATTTAAGGTTCTTTGCTGCGTCCCTGCGGCCCCTAGCTGCAACCCCTGTCATTTCTTTCACTATACCTCCGTTTTTACTTATCTTTCTTCCATCTTACATTCCACCATCTCCTAACAATTATTTCAACATTATTTTCAGCGCTAAATGACCTCATATTTCCCAGCGCTTGGCCTTTGTACTAAATTTTGTATTCTAATTATATGAGGAGGCCTAAGGCTTCTTCATTTTACTGTTCTTTAGTTGTTGAATAGATATTTGTGTTTGCTTGCCTGACCAGTTGTCTTCTACAGTGAAGGCTGTTAAAGTTTACTATATACAAGCCTAATGGAAACCAGAGTATCATATTGCTGACGCCACACGGTCATATATTATATATATATATATATATATATATATGTGTGTGTGTGTGTGTGTGTGTGTATGTATATGTATATATATTAAGTCTTTGACGAACTATGAGCTGCCCTGTCAGAAACATATCCGCTGCAGGTGCAGTTATGTCGACGTTGGAGGTTTACACACTTAGATACAGCGGGTATCTGACACATGCATTTGTGCTTTTCTGATCATGGTGTAGGCGCATGAAGACAGTGTGAGTGCATATGTGTGTTGCACTCTCTAATGTTATATTATCAGAGGAACAGACAATCAAGGGAGGTCTTCGGTTTTGGTGGCTGGGTGTGATTTGCCTTGTGCAGTGTTTAAAAACCACCACCATGACGATACCTTATTTGTGGCCATAGAAAAATGAGCACCATAACTTATGAACACTTATATATTTTCCAGACTTTATGGAAATACCCAATTGTGCTGCAGTGAAATTCCTGTGTCTCCATTATGCATTTTCCTGTTCTGTTTTCCATTGTGCATTTTTTCTGTTTTGAATATTGATGTCATTTAACACCATTTCAGGTTTTAATATATGATATGTTTCTTTTAACAGGAATTCTGAGTTCATCCTGTGAGGACAAATATTTTGGAAGTGGTGTTATTTTAACATATTCTATGACATTTATTGTGATCTAGAATAATTTTGACCTCTTTACTGTTTGGTGACCAGGGTGTTAGTCACTAGTATTGGTTGGTCTAGAATCATTAATCTGAATGTTTGTGAATTAGAATCTCCTCTGGTGATGATTTCCATTTATAGGGGATGGAATTCACTCCATTTCATGACCATAGCTTTTGTTGAGTTACTTTTGTTAAATTTGTAAGTAAAGTCTAGTTTTGCACCTCATGTTTAATTTCAGTAGGCCTTAGTTTGAGGATAGATTCAGTGAGAGGAGTAGATGGGAGAGAAAGAATTTGCTGACCAAGGACCGGCCATTGCTACCGGAGAATCTTAGGGGTGTAAGATGACTGATGCTGTTCTTAAGAAAGATACAGCAAGAGATTATCCTCACAAGAAAATGGGACGAAGCCAAGCCTGAAGCCTGGCTCGACCATATTGAAAAGGTCATGAAAACCTATCAGCCCTCTGCTGAAGAATTTTCTCTCTCTTGGGAAAGAACCTTGAAGGGAAAGGTGCCATTGATTCAATGCTCTCCAACCTGAGGATCAAGGAAATCTCACCCTTGTCCTCCAAGCCATCATAAAGGCTTTTGAGACAACTCCCGACTGTTGGAGGTAAAGGTGGCGAAATATCCCCAAAGAGCTAGGCCAAACCTGGTCTGAGTGGATTTTTAAAGAGACCCAACCCTTAAAACGATGGCTAGAATCTCTCAAAGCCACTAGGGCAGAGGAAATCCTCGAACTCTTCCAGCTCCAGGACTTCTTACATTACGCCCCACCAGCCCTCGTCAGCCATCTGTGCGACTAGGTGCCTACGACAGTGGTCGAGTGGCTGTCGTTGGGCTGACATCTGGGATACAAATCATACTCATCTTAGTTCCCATGAACGAAAATTATATCCCTCCTCACCAGCCTCAACCAACTCCCAGCATCCTCAAAAGAATGGGCACCACCATAAGAAACCCGTGAGTGGGTATTGTAAAAGAACAGGGCACCCCACTGAAAAGTGCCGCTTGAAGGCTGAGAATCAGCCAGAAAATCGCTCTACGTCCTCAATAGGGACAACACCCCCAGCGAGCCACGCTTGGAGCGTGGACAAAAAGGAAAGGGCCTGGTCCCTCCAATGGGACAGTGCCAGGTAAAGATTATACCCAGACTTATTGCCCTGTTTGCAAAATCTTTGGGCACTCTGCTCAATGGTCAAAATGCCTTAATAATAAGCCCAGTACGCCTGCCCTTACCTTAGCAGTTACAGACCCAACATCCTTAGGTCCTCCAGCCCAGGGTCCCATATATGTGGCACCTCCCCGAGGTAGATGCCCTGCCAGCCAGGTCAAGGTGTTTGATGACTCTGGTGCTCAAATGTCCCTCATAAGGGAAGACAAAGTTCTCTGTGGAGCTAGCATTAACAGACATAAATTTGTCATGATGGAAGGTATCAATCACTTTAAAATTATACTTTCCTACTGTTATGTTGAGGATCACGAAACCTCATAGATCTGAAATCTGCAACCTTGCATTATCCAGATACATTCCTGGAGTTTATGACATCCTCCTGGGAAAAGATCTCCAGTCCCCATCTAACTTACAGCAATTTCGTGGTCCAGACCCCTGAACCCATTCATTAGGCATGAGTAAGCCTCAAATGCCTGCATTCATCCCACTGCCAGTGCCACCTGAGTACACTGTGCAGTGGCCACCTCCATCTATGCAAATTTTAAAGCCCAGTCTTGTGCCAGATCCTGCCCCAGTCCCAGTGCCAAGGCACCAAATAGATCTCCCTCCAGGAGATCCCAAACTTGAGTCACAATCCCTGCCAGTGTCACTTGGGTGCACTGAGCAGTGCCAAGCTCCGTCCGTCCCGAACAGCAAGCAAATTTCCAAAACAATACCAGTGCCTGAGCCTGCCTGAGTGCCAGTGCCAGAGCAGGTCCCTTTTCTCCTTTCCAGAGATCCCAGTCCAGGTCCCCCTCTCTTCTCCCAGCCTGGCTCTGCTACCAGTGCCGGTAAGAGAGATGGATCCTTCCGACCACAGTGGAAGCTCACCCGTGCCTGAGCTGGCATTATAACTTGCAAGCCTATCACACCCACCACGACCTCTTCCTCTCTTCCCCAATCCCCTGCAGACACAACCACAAGTAAGGATTCTGCTGTGTCACAAATGGCCAATGAACTCAAGGAACTGCGACAGATCATGGTAGAGCTCATATGGAATGCCCCTGCTTTGGCCGTCAAAGAAGCCGACACAGGTGGCACTCAAATATCCTCCTTGACGGTTCCTTCGATCCCCTGGCCAAGACAAACCGTCGAACCAAGAGACAACCATAGAAGAAATACCATGGGCATGGATAATTCCAGGTAGCTTAAAGAGAGCCCCTGAGTTCTTCTGGCACCAGTGCCAGTCCTTTACCCTACGAAGACTTTGGCACCTCTGTCCAGAAGAGGATGTCAGGGTTCTTCACTTATTTATTTTCCTTATAACTTCATAATTTATTCTTTTCCTTTAACATTTCCCTTTCCTTATTTTTGATCATTACTCATTTATTTTACACCTTACAAGGGCTCAAATTTTACTTTACTTCTATAATGGTCTCGTCTTTCAGAGACCAGCAGGTTAAAAAAAACAAGCAATTTGGCTGTAATCACTGATGAAAGGTGACAAGCAAAGAAGGAGCAGAACAAAACCACAAAATACAGCCTTAAGATTAATTTATTGTACATACTAATGTAATTAAATCAAGTTCAGTAATCAGGAAAAACAATTCAAATAGCATAATTAAATAAACATTAAAATAAGAGGCAGCAACATCAAACTCATGTAATTAAATCTTTAATCAAAAACAATTCATAGATAGCATAATACCATAATAATATGAGCAGTAAAATAAAAAAACAGCATAATACAGCAAAATGAGCAAAAATCAAATATTACAGCATAAATAAAAATACAAATAAGAGCAGTAAAATAAATAAAATAAATACCACCCAAGCAACACACCACAAAAACAGACAAACTCCAGGAGTAGTCGGGACGGTCACCACTGTCAATGAGGATGCAGACAAACGGATGAACACGGTCGAGGCATCGAGACAGCCACTGGCTGCAGAGCAGGAACATATCCACAAAGCAGATAACCCCGATCGAGCCATCAGGACAACCACTTGCTGCCGCAGGAACAAATCCTCACACGGATGACCAACAACGGTTGAGCCATCGAAACATCCTCATGCTGCCATCAGGGAAGACGTCACACTAACAGACGAAGGGGTCCTCCACCTGCCACCGAAGACAACAGGTAGGCAATACCTGTCACCCATCCAAAGGACTTCCTGCTGCTCTGCTGCCGAGTAACTGATTCTCTGCTCCCAAAGAACCTGACTTGCTGCTGCCCTGGACCTGACTGACGCTGTCAGAGTCACTGAGACAAACGTCAACTCCTTCCACAAAGAAAAACAACTTACAGGAAAGGAGGTAACAACCCATCAAGGGAACAATCGGCAAACAATTGTCCTCACAACTTCCCTCTGCCAGTACAGAGGGCAATTGACAGATATTCCAATTTTATAAGTCCTATGACTTCCTTTTCATGCCTATCAAAGCATGATAGATTTAAAATCAAATATGCCATAACCATTGGGTATTACCATATGAGTGCCAACTTGTCACAGTGCCACTATCGACGATGTTGGCAGACAATCCTGCCAGAGGAGTCGCACCCTCTAGTTGCCTTGCAGCCTTCTTGGGCTAAAGAATGAACCCAGCCAGTTCCATAGGCTAGGGCACATAATTTTGGCATGTTTAATCATCTTTTATAAAAATCATACTCGCAACCTTGAGTTTATAGTCCCTGAATGGCACTGAACCGTTGCTTTCAAGTATCGTGGCGACACCTAACTAAGGCCACGCTTACTTTATTGTAATGCCTCTTCAAGGGAGACTAACTGCATGTATGCAAAACTTGTACTTGAATTATTATTAAGAGTTCATGAGTATCTCTAGAATTAACCTAGAATTAATTCATTATTTTTAAGTATACTATTACGTTGTGAATATACTTTCATTGACATTTATCATACGCTGCTTTAACATAATAGGAATTTAATTATAGAATATGTTATTTCTAGCAGCAAGTATTTGTTCTGCATTGAATGTAAATGTTACATTTGATGTTTTGGCTTTTAAAATTAATTACTACATAGAAATTTAAGTTAAATTATAGGGCACCAAAGGGAAGTGAGAGAGAAATAAATTAGTCTTTAACTGAGTTTGCTTGCTGGTAATCATTCTCACCCGACCTAGGATGTGAATGCTAACTTGGTTTGGGAGGTGCAACGAAGGAAACTTCTTCCCAAGCAACCTCACCAGCTTGTTGTCATAATAACGTAGCAGGTAAAGGAATAAAATTAATTTTACATCATTTTAAATAAAGGAACTGGTGGTTTCATTTGCCCCTTCATCAATTCTCTCATTCATTCCCTATATGGTTAAGCCTTTAATCCCTCTCTCTCTTCAAAATGACTGCCTAAGATTCTGTTTTTAGGGGTGGCCTCCTGCAAAGTCCTCACTGGGGTCAGACGACCAGAAGGGGAGGAGCCAAAAAAAAAAGAGGAAATCTGGCCGCCCTGCCACTCGGGAACGACCCACGTGCATAATGCTATAGAGCACGAGGCGGAGATTGACTTCTACGCCATTTACGATGATGCCCAAGCATAACTCCCCCAAGGTTTTAAATGGACCATGAAACAGTGGTCAGAGAGAGAAGCGCTCAGAACTCCACTAAGGACAGATGTCCTTACTTTTGCCTGCCCCTTGTACCCTC
This sequence comes from Macrobrachium rosenbergii, assembly GCF_040412425.1. Taxonomy (NCBI): domain Eukaryota; kingdom Metazoa; phylum Arthropoda; class Malacostraca; order Decapoda; family Palaemonidae; genus Macrobrachium; species Macrobrachium rosenbergii. The sequence goes on along the minus strand of NC_089744.1, from coordinate 67,608,335 downwards.
CATGTGTTCGACCCCAAGGTTCGAACCAGTACAGTTTTGTCATGGCATCCCTTCATTTTCCTCCCTCTAGTGCCGGCAACCCCATTGGACAAGGACATCGTCATCTTGAGGAAGGTAATATCCCAGAATAAGGTGTCTTAGTCAGTCACGATCCTGTTATTTCTCTGATTTATTTTCTACTTCCACACTGTGCGATCACCTTCAGTAATTTGTGTGGAAGTATTAAGTGTTAACGTAATTCTGCATTTAGTGTGAACTGAGTTATTAGGCACCATTGGTGCGCTCCCTCAGTTCCCTTTGAGATTATTATTATTTTGCAATGAACCGTCTTGCACCGCATTGCAGATCGGCCTTTGCTGTGGAACCAAATCTTGGCTCTGTCCCACGTGCAGTGGCCTTATGCCACCCACCTTAATCTGCCCCTCTGCAATGTACCTATTATGAAGACATCATCGGTGTAGAATGTTTCTCCTGTGTAGGATTCATTCATTTAGCAGGACCTTGTTGTTACCTGCCCAGTAATTCTTCATTCTTCTGATCTGTGTTTATTATGTAAATATAACTAATTAAGAGTACCATTGAGTTTACGTAATCTTCCCTCATATGAAGAAGGCCCTAAGCCAGCATTGATCCCTTGATTTATTCATCCACGGAGTTGCCTTAAATAGGCTTATTAGTCAGATTTCTTGATAATGTAAAGAACTCCCTGTGAACATCCGTTGCCTCCCAGAATCCAGTAAGTATCTAAGGCACAAATGTAGATATATATATATATATATATATATATATATATATATATATATATATATATATATATATATATATATGTGTGTGTGTATATATGTGTGTGTGTGTGTGTGTGTGTGTGTGTACACACTTACAGTATATTATAATAATAATAATAGTAATAATAATAATAATAATAATAAATATTTGAGACTATATGGATTAGAATGCAAAATTCTGTACTTCATCTACAATAAACCTCAGAATAGAAATATTTCGAAATATATTCTTATAATAATAATGAAACAAGAGGAAAAAAAGGCAAAGTTGGCTCAGTGCTTCGTCTCTACAGTATGGTACTATGAGCTGGACCGAGACCTTTCAATATGGCCGCCCAAGGTCACACGCTCGGTAGGGAGGTCGCCGCTCCGTGTTATTGACGCTGTATGGAGGGAAGTGGCTAGGCCGTGTGTATAGAAGACGGGGAATATTACGAAAAATACACCAGGGTGGGTTGCCCTTGGTAGAAGAGGTAGAGGTAGACCAAAGGAGACGTGGTTGAGGACAGTGAGGCGGGAAGCAGGAGATGAGTGTTGGGGAGATCTTGAGGACAGAATGTGGGGGGCGTGAGTTCATCGAGGCCCTATGCATCCCCTGGGTGCCATAGGAAGTGATATACAGTGTATATATATATATATATATATATATATATATATATATATATATATATATATATATATATACATACAGTATATATATATATATTATATTTGGATATATATATATATCCAGACGTCTGGATATTTTCGGCTTCGTATATATCCAAAAAATAAGAATATTAAGATTGTGGCTATATATATGTTTGTGTGACCAGTAGATTCTACATATATATATATGTTTGTGTGTGTGTGTGTGTGTGTGCATGTGTAGTGTTTCTTTATATAAATATATATGTTATATTATATATATATATATATATATATATATATATATATATATATATATATATATATATATATATATATACATAAAAGGTTTCTTTGATAGTCAAATTATGTTCCTCTCAGTTGGTACAGGTTGGTATAGTAATTCTAAGTCAAAAAGATCTATTCCTTTTCCCGAGATTCTAATCCCCTTGTTTTTCTCCAAGTGAGCATGTGTACAATCGTCTTTAACCTAGCTTTTTGTTTTTAATATTATAATTCAACAAACGCAGAACTCATTGGCTTATTTATTATGTTGGCAGGGCTGTTATTTAAAGGAATAATAGGTTCATCTTCCTTGAATAACAGTGAATAATTCAGATATGAAAGATCATTCAAAATTCTGTTCCAGTCTGCCATCCTACATGAGAAGGACGCATCAAGGACAGCTTCTTTGTTTTAATTATAAAAACACTAGAGCACAATCACGAGTCCCCGTTGGCGGACCCACTTTAAAACACCATGCCTATTGGTGAATGCTAGATCCAGGCGAATACCCTTAATGGCATGTGTTTAAAGATTTGTGTGCGACCCCTGTCGTTTGTTACCTCTCTTTGTTGGAGCTGGTAGACTTCCTTATTGCCTTCTTTGATATCAGGTAGGGAAGGAAAATATTCAGTAATAAATATCAACTGCTTTTTGGTGGTCTTAGTGTTAGACGTGTGTCGTTCACAACATTTCTCGATACTTTTCTGAGAACTTCTTTTCTAGCAATCCTGATCTTGATGGTTATAAGTTGATGGGTTAGCTCCAGTTCCTTGCTGATAAATTCTCAGCTACTAGTAGTGTGTTTTGCGTGTTGTGTTTTGCATAGCGAGAGAGTTTTTAGTGGTCATTAGTGGCCTTTCAGTGTAACAATTTATTCAGAGGATTTTCTGTCTAAATAAGTAATGAAAGCTACCAGCCATAAATCAATATATTACAGGGGAAACAATGAAAGTATTAACTTATGAAAATTGTATGAAACAAACATTTCAGAAAATTTACTTATAAACTTTATAAGTGAAAATTGTATGAAACAAACATTTCAGAAAATTTTTTAATTATAAATTTTATAATGTTTTGTTTCTTAGAAAAATAAAGTTTGGAAACTTGGCGTTTCCAGCACAACAATATCATATTCATCAAAGGAAGGTTTTTCCTTACATGTCTAACCTACAGAAAACAAAATTGAGGCAAGTCGGTAAATAAATTAATATTTATGTGATAACGAGGAGTAATGAGAACGTATTACTGAATAACTGTACCAGACATAAACCTGAAGACTTGGTTAAATTTAGTATAGTTTTAGAGCAATGAATGGATATTAACAAGAGTCTTTGGGGATAATTGGGATTTATTTTACCAATGTAAGATAAATCGACGAATCGCCAGTGATTGGATCTATCTTTTTATATAAACCAATGAAATCTATACGAACGAAAGAATATACTGGTGGTATTTCCAAAATAACTTATGAAATATTTATATCATAATAAAAAGGAAATTTCCTCTTGTTATAAACGATAACGAAAGTCATAACTCATAACCTTAGAGCAAATATCTAACTAAATGACAAAGAGTGTCCCCTCTTTCGCGTTCACGAGGATTTTTCCTCTTCTCCCGTCTTATCCTTCACTTACACTGTTTCTCCCTTGATTAGTTCTTTTTAATTAACTTTACTGTGGCAGCGAAGTGGGAAAAGATCCATGGTCACTGTATGAAAAGAAACACAAACAAAAAAAATCCCAACTGAGAGATGGGTCTGTCCCCTATCTGCAGGCTTAGACATCCTGATTTTTTTTTTTTTTTTTTTTTCCTCGTTTCTATTCTCCCTTTCCTTTTCCTGACCGCTCCTTGAATGCCATTGTCCTCAGGTAAAAAAAGGGGGGGAAATGTAATCTGGATGACTAAATAAATAATGATTTTTTTTACAAACTAAGCTATTTTTACAAACCTTTGGTGATGTCAGCAGTACCTTTGGGTCAGTGAAAATCCTTAACAGGTAATCAATAGCTTATATTATAACCTTCAAGGTCTTCTTATACATTGGTCTCCAGTCATCATATTTCTTATTCTTTTCTTAACTTTATTGAGCCTGTTGCTTTTGTCGTTGTTTTAGTTGCTTTTACTGCTCCTTTTTTATACTTTTACCTTTTTATTCGTTTTTTTTTTTACATATATTTAGGGTCATCACATCACAGTTCGACTAAACAACACACCGCTTCCCGCTACATGTGTTTTTTTTTTTTTTTTTTTTTTTTTTTTTTTTTGAAAAATATCGATAGATTAGTAGATGGAAAATTACATATTTGGGAAATATGAATTTCGAACTAACTTAGACCTGTATCGTATATTTCTGTTACTTTCTCATACTTAATTAACATTTCATCTTAATTTCCTCCACTTTTTATATTTTCCCGGCACGCTCTACTAACCTTTTTTTCTTCATTTAATTCTTTTTCACGAGACACTTTGCAGGGAAATAAACCAGCTAATTTATAAAATACCTCGTCATGCGTGCTGAAACAAAATGTTAATTTCACATGAACTGGCGTAACATTTTATTGGTCGCTGAATATTAATGGGAAGGCTGGCAATTTTTGCGCGCCAGAAATGACAAGAATATTTAATTAAATCTGCCATCCAGATATTTCCTTCTGATGCTCACAGAGTGCCTAGCAACTAAAGCTTTTATATTCCCATAAAACTGCCTGGAGACAAGTAAACAAAAGAATTATTTTATGGGACAAGTGGTTTTTAAGATTAAGTTCATGCACCGTATTGCTTTTCTAAAATTCCCAGTGGTAAGTTGTCTTGAAAATTCTCTTTTTGTAAAACATAACCAAAGTACGTTTGCACTTTAGGTAGCTGATGGTCTTTTTAAATTATAGCTACATTTAATCTTTTAACATTCCTTATCTTACGGTTGTTTTCATCTTCACTTTAACCGATGTTAATAAGTGATTATCAGTCATTACGTTATCGAGATCCAGAAAATGTCTAAAAATTCTTCACACTGATAGCGTGTATCCATTACTTCACATGCTTTTGGTATTTTTTTATCTCTAAATGTTGTTCATGCATATATTCGTACGTACGTTCATTCATAGGTCAGCGCCTACTGTGGTAATTTAAATCTGCCATTTTTGCTTAGATTTCAGCCTGCTTAGCAGTCTCATTATCTGCAGTTTATATGTAGATTTCAACCATGGTTATATAAAATCCTGTCATTCAAATTTACATTTCCCAGCTTTCGTCTCGGCATATATTATTATTACTTAGAATCCATTCTTGACGGTCTTGTCTTATTTTGTTTTAATACAGATGCTACATCTCTCTCTCTCTCTCTCTCATGTATTTATTGTATATGTGTATATATATATATATATATATATATATATATATATATATATATATATATATATATATATATACATATATATATATATATATATATATATATATATATATATATATATATATACACAATGATCGTTTTTCCTCGTTTTCTATTTGTCTTTTTCAAAATCATAACGAATTTTAGAGGATATACAAGGTTCATCTTACGTTCCTTGTAAAATCTGCACGATGATTCAGATTCTCATTCACTGGATATGAACAAAATAATTCATTAGGCACAATTTTATTTTGTTTTTTGCAATTTCCAACGCACGTTAATATGCAGACATAACATTCACTTTAAAACTATATTGAAGTGGCGTTTATAAAATTCCAAATATACAGACTTCATTCCACTCACCTACTCACCCAGATAACATGAATAAGATGACCTACTTTACGTTCAGGATCGCGTAAATATGCGTTATTAAATTCTTGATCCGTTTGTTAAAACCTTAAATCCTGTTTCTCATCCGAGTTCCAATGATAGGATTTTGGTGAAGACCTTCATTTGGAGTTAAGCTTTGAGATAGGATCATCCTTATGGAACACAGGTGAAGCGAGTTTTGGATGGGGAATTCAAGAGGATACAGATGAAGGGAGAAGATACAGGTGTGAGGAATTTGGAAGGAGAGGACAAAAGGTTGCGCATGAAGGTAGTTTGATATGTGGAGGAATAAAAGGAGCAGTGGAGCTAGTATGAATGAACAGGGCAGTAGCGTTCAAGTGAGAGGAGTTTGATTGATGAGGACAGGTAGATGCTGAGAAAATTAAGTTTGCATGAGGAATACAGAAAGCTGCCGATGAAGGGACTATGATTGAAGATGGAAGGTAATATGAAAGAAGAGAGACTGAATGAAGACAAAAAGTGCAGGTGAAAAACGTTTGTATGGGAGGACAAGAAAAGTGCGAATGAAGTGAGTTGGGAAGTATAAAAGATACAGGTGAAGAAAGATTAAATGGGAAGAACAAGGTGATGGAGGTAAAGGGAGTTTGAATGTGATAAAAGAAGATTCAGGTGTGAAGAAAGATTAAATGAGTTTAGAAGAACAAGGTTAAAGATAAAAGAAGGGAAAAAGGTTATGAGTTTTGAACAAGAAGGGAATGATAAGAAGGAGCTTAGGACAAAAGAAGGAGGGCAATAGATATAATGAAGGTTTGGATGAGAACAGTAGTCTAGAAAAGGTAAAAAAAGGAGAGTATGGATGGGGAGGACGAGAAGGGTTAGAGAAAGTACAAATGATATTAAATGGGGATGACAGTAAGATGAATGCAAATTAAGGAGAAAAATAAGTCAGACCAGTAAACAGGAAAAACAGTGTAGATGAATTTATAAAGTGCAATGTACAAAAAGTTTAGGGAGATTTGATGGGGGAAGACAAGAAGGTAAGGAAGATAGGAGTTTGGATAGGGAAGGCAAGGTGATTTAGGTGAATGGAGTGTGAAAGAGGGTGACAAAAAGGTACAGGTGAATGGAGAGTTGAGTTAGGAGGACAAGAGGCTGCAGGTGATAAGAATTTAGATTTGGGAACAAGGTGAAGGGAGTATGTGCGTGTGTGCCAGTGTGTTTGTTTATATCAGAACAATTAGTCTCGCATAGCGATAAAAATTTATTTCCTGGTTCCAAAGCTCTGAATTCCTAGGCCAATGACAAGTTTTATGAATCAAGTAGTTTGTCAAGTAAAAATTCATTGAAGTTTAGTTTTTTCCCTTATGTTGAAAGGATTTTGAAATTTCAAAACCTAAATGAACAAACGTTACTTGAATTAGAAAGTTTTAAAAAAAACAAACACCAAAGAACTTTTTTATAAGGTATCATGATCATTTATCAAGTCAACTTGATAAACGTAATTGAATTAACAATTAGCTTTTGAAATTACACAGATTAGCAGCAAAATTATTTGCGAAATAAAACACGACGAAAGCTGCTGCAAAAACGATAATGAAAAGGGGGATTAACCGTTGAATGAGACCAATGTATTAACAAGCTCATCAGATAAACACGAATGATCCAGTTTTCGTGTTCATATCAAATTGAAACGACGAACGTAAGAAACTTATTCCATTTCTAGGCTCTTTATAAATTTAAGCTGATATATCCATCAATAAATGATATTGCATTTAAAAACTACATATATTTACTGGATACTAAACCAAACCTCTTCAAAAAGGAAAAATCATGAGATAAAAGTCATCCGCTTCCCCAGCATCCGCGCCTCGCTACTTCATCATTCGCATTTGTAGATTACAAGAACCGATAAGGCCATAAACCGTCATCATCTTCATGATGGCGGAAGTTACCATTAGCTGGAATTGCAATTCGGCTCCGCTTCCAGCATCCTGGAATCTATTCCTGGACCTGATTGCGAGCCAATTTGCAAACGAAGTACAACTCTGAGATCACAGTATTCTTGGGGTGCAGGTGCTTCGTTATTGCATGGCTGCCGCAAAAACGACAGACGAACGTATGACTTGAAACACCCATTCGTATGACAATGAAACTTCTGTTTCTTTTGATATTTTCATCTCTGCCTCGATACACTAATATTGCTTGTATTTGGCTTCAATACCCTAGTTAATGACTTTGTTTCATATTGGACGGTTAATATATTATATATATATATATATATATATATATATATATATATATATATATATATATATATATATATATATATATATATATATATATATATATATATGTATATATATATATGTATATATATATATATATATATATATATATATATATATATATATATATATATGGACGACGAACTTATTATCAGCTAAAAATTCCCCTTCGGTAACATATATGAAAATATATTATTTCCGAGGTAGAGCGAATTGGATATTAAAGGACGTTTGTAGCTTACTGATTCTATATGAATCACGGTGATGTGATAAAAAAGTCATATAAAGAATGAATCAAAAACCTTGCAGCTGTAAAGTATTCTCTGATACTCCTCTATTTTAACTGTCTGATATCACAGAACATATAAGCTACGTATGGGTACCTAAATCACGGTATCAATTATCTTACGTTGGATTGCCTAGATATTAGATCAGTCTTCTAAAATTGTAAGATTTCATTACATCAACTTGTAATCTCAACCAACTCTTGGTGCCTTTCCATTCTTCAGTCTCTCGATTGCGTTCTTTATGCCTTCATCGGTCATTCCCATAATCATTATTAAATTTGCATTAACCCTTTATTTTGTTATGCTTTGGCACTTTTCTGTTATCTTCATTCAGCAGACTTCAGGATACCCACTGTATCAATCCAGGAATGCATTCAGCTTCATTTCAGTAACCTTTCACTCCACATTTATTTCTCTGTAGAATAACGTATTCTCCTTGCAGTTCTTCCTCCATATTTTCTTTGCTTGCCTTCTTCTTCTTCTTCTTCTCTGTCACTTTCTTCTTGACCATCCAATCCTTCCTTCCTTATATGTACTCATACCTTTTGATGACGATGACATGCAATTGTACCTCAAATAATCATTTTTTCTTCACTGAACCTTTCTTGTCATTATCCCACCACTTTCTGTTTTGTTATCCCTCTTCCATTCCTAATATATTTACAAACATTCTCGGCTGACCCTGTGGCATCACCGTGGTATTCTGAAATCTCATCTACCCATGGTGCCTTTAACCTCGGCCAGTATTTGATCCATTTTCTCATGTCCTCTTCTCACTTCTGTTGTACCCAACGTGTTTGTTTTAATTATACTTACAGACACATTCTCAGTTGTTCCGCTCCAACCTAAACTAACAGCTGTTTGAACTTTCGCCTCATCATAATAATGGTCAAATAAACTTCCAGCCGTTCCTGTTATCACCATTCCTTTCATCAACTTGCTCCTCCATCTAATTTATATTAATACATAATCTGGCATTCAGAAACATTGATAAATATATAATGAGTCTGAGACCTACTTATCCGACTTTTCGTTTGTAAATATGAAATATATGATCTACTGCCGCGTTAACAATAATCATTGATAAATGCGTGAGGGACGTCAGTTATATGCCACTGAAGTTAAATTTTCATGAAATACCCTTTTACATATTTTCCAGAATTGCAGATTCACTTCTCTGTATAGTTCAATTTATACTTTGCGATGTCTGACATCTCATGGGGACCCCGAGTTGATCTGAAGGGCCGGGGCGGGGGGAGGCAGCTGGCTGACCTTGGTATTCTCAAAATATACTTTATATTGCAAGATTGAAATGTCATTTTTCTTATTATTTCTTTAAAATGAGATTTATCCTGGCTTCAGCTATATCTGTGAGCTGTCATTTAATCCAGGCCAGTCGAACCCTCTAACTTACCAGTGGGTAAGTCTTGGAGGAGACGTTTGGAGGTGAGTGTTAATTAATGACATAATTACAGGCGGAACTACTTGGCGAAGAAGAAAGGGGATATAATTAACCATTAATTATTTTTTTCACTGGTTAATAAATTAACCCTTAGTTTTTTTTCCTTTCGTTCCTTAATGAAGCACGAGAGCTCTTCCAGTGTTTATTTTGCCCCTCGTTTTTCTTTCTTATTTTTTAGGAGGAAGAGCAAATGGTAATTAGAAGCGTCAGTCAAATTTAGAAACACGCTATACATGAGCTTACACACATTTATTTTATACTTTAGAGATGGATATTTTAGTGTTGATTTTAAGTAAGTTTGACACATTTTCCTGAATGAAACTGCATAGCAGCATTAGAGACGTATTCCTTCTTCCAGAAAATTATTTGGTGGGTTTACTGTGCTTTTTATGTGAAGTATACAGTTCTGTATATAGTGTGGTAAGTTTGAATATATTTTCGAACTCGAGTAAAAACGAAACATAAAATACCAGGAAATTGACTTACCTCTTTTACGTTGAAGGTTATTGCATTTCACAATAAAAAAAAAGTGATATTACCCAGATTTCAAAGGTCAATCAGCATTTCAAATTAACTTAGTCATCAAAGACTGTTCTGGCTCTATGTATTTCCACTTTTTTCATTTATGAAGTTTTATTTTACAGCTTTCATAATTTCCGTGATTCTGCATGAATATGAAAAGAAGGGAACCAAAGTTACATTTTCTTCTTCAAGGGCAAAAGTATATTAAAGTAAGATGGGAATGCATTTTCAGGAGCGTGAATTTATTATAAAACAATATTTTCTTTTTCTTTTTTTCTTCACTTTTATGTAAATTAAGAGAATTTTCAATTTCTTCGAATAGGACAAGTTTATAAAATTATTCATGGACTTTTTTAGCAAGGAAATATCTACTCATTTCTATTTCCCGTATTGTGAGGCCTTATTCAAGCTTGCTTTTATATGTTTTGAAAATATTTTTAAATCTAATTATGATACCGCATTTGCTTGGAAGTTAGGATTTTATTACCCAGTTGGTATTCTCGGCCATCCACGCACACACACACTCACAAACACACACACACACACACACACACACAGAAACGCTATAAATCTGTTACCGGTTTGAAATAGTTAGCATAAATCTTGCTAACATAACCCAAAGAGGATACCCATAGCCACCGGAAGCTTCCTACTGTTATCGAGAATCGAATAGAATTATATTTTTAATAAAGATATATTATTATTCTGTAAAAGGAAACATGGGATTAAGGTTGTTATAGTCTTGAAGAAAACCATAAGTCTTATTGAGTACATGATCATATCATTCTAACACGACGTACTTTCTTATTATTGAGGTATAATTTATGATTAGTAAGGACCTGAGGATTTACTGAGAGACACAGAAATGAGCAGGTGGAGGGGCAAACAAAACTTCAACATAGAACTTAACATATAAAACCGGTGTAATTGAAGAATACCACTGGGAGCCACCTTCGCTTTTGCTTTTGTACTTGTTAGGCTTCGAAAACCAGTTGCTGTGTGAACGTTTGTATGATTCTTTTAAAATGCGTCAAGTTACAGATGTATATTCTCTACAATTTGTTTGTGATGATAATGATACTCTTGGAAATACTGCAGTTCTGCATATTTGCTCATTTAAATATACTCCACGCATATATATATATATATATATATATATATATATATATATATATATATATATATATATATATATATATACTGTATATATATATATATATATATATAATAAATTTTGTCACTTATACAAGTGATATATATATATATATATATATATATATATATATATATATATATATATATATATATATATATATATATATATATATATATATATATGTAGGTTACATAAGATAGTTGGCTGCACACGATGAGGCAAATGTATTAGGAGAATGTCCTTTTTGCATATTTTGTAGACTGATATCGTAATATCTTTACCCTAATTCATCAATACATGAAAAGTGCCTCGTAAAGCTACTATTATTTGTAAAACTTAATTTCCCCAGTTGTGAAAAATATTTTTATCCTACTATTTACAACTATAAGAGTTCTGAAAATATTTTTATCCTATCTATAACTATAAGAGTAGTATTAACTGAAGTTTCTGAGCTAAAATATTCTCATAAAACAGCTTTCTATTTTATGGAAAAATCAGTCTTTTGGAAAACAGATTTAGTGAACGGATTTGTTTTTGTTGAAGATAAGTCTAGTGAAAACTGAAAATCAAGAATAAAAGAATATATTTTCAAAAGATTACGTAAAGTTGTATATATATATATATATATATATATATATATATATATATATATATATATATATATATATATATATATATATATATAATGTGTGTGTGTATAGACATATATAAAAATATACATATATATACATACATACATATAGATACAGAGATAGATTCCTTCACCTTGGAAGGCTTCCGTAATGGGTTACTGTTTTGTTTATCAGCAAAGATGTTGATTAAAATATACAGTTTAGACAACCAGTGGTGTTAGGAGACTTTTGCCCTAGGAAGTTCCAAAGGCTTGGGATGTAAATGTTGCGTGTAAAAGAATGCCTATTGAAGGGTTTTGGACCCTTTTATTGGAGGAAGCGCTCAGTAAATTTGTTGAGCCTATTCCCATAAAGTCTCTCTCTCTCTCTCTCTCTCTCTCTCTCTCTCTCTCTCTCTCTCTCTCTCTCTCATTATTTTTGTAGGTGTTCGGGAAAGGCTAGGATCTTACATTTTCACTTATTTACAAATCCTTAATTTATGTAGCTCAGCAGATCACCGTTCATTGGAGGCGAAAGTATAGCAGATTCGTGGGGTTAAATACTGAAATTTAAGCAGCGGTACAGTAGTTGAAAGCATTAAAGAAATCACTATCTCTTGGGATGGGCTGAAAAATGCATGTTTCTAACAAGGATAAGTGCTGGATTTAATAATGATCAGACAATAAAACCCTATGATTTTGGCCAAATGTCTTTTAAACTTTACAGATAAAAGAACGTTATAGACTTGAGTATTATAGGTTATTGGGAAACCATTGGATTAGAGGTTGGTAAAGAAGGGGATTAGCATTGCAAAAATTACAAAGAAAAGTTGCCTGAAAATTAAGGACAAAACGAGAGGCCTGGCCACCATGATAGCAAGTATTGAGATTAATCAGGATGAAAGAAAACAAGAAACTGAGACATACTAGGGTTACTGAGAACCTTTTATCTTTTTTTTCACGAGATAAGATCAGATATCAAATTTACACTCAGTGGAAGAAAACTGCGTCTTCAGGTAGTATAGTGATTCTTAGTAGCGCGAGAAATAAGAGCAGTAGCAGATAATGCTAGGAATTGCTCACGCAGTAGTTCACCATCAAAGGTGGACTGATTTGAGTGTGGTGCCTTAAAACTCATTGTGCCCCTGTTGGCTTGAAGAGTGAATTATATACCTGGTAGGTGGAAGCCTGTTGAGGGCTGCAACCATAGTAAAGAAGACATGGAACTAGCTGCGTTATCCCATCACACAGCTGTGAAAACCAGAAAGGGTACCAGTGTCAATTAGGGTCAAGAAAAAGGGTGCAGGATTAGCAACGTCTTCGGTTAAGACTTGCTGACAACTGGAAGGCTCTCTGCTACTAGCTAAAAAGGCGTATGGGATATATATATATATATATATATATATATATATATATATATATATATATATATATATATATATATATATATATATATATATATATATATATGTGTGTGTGTGTGTGTGTGTGTGTGTGTGTGTATTACACACATATGTGTATATACACATATACATGTATATATATATATATATATATATATATATATATATATATATATATATATTTATATATTTATGGAAGGAGATGGAAACAGTTTTCAGGCAAATCATACGGAAGCATATTATATCCATAATAAATATCATATGACAGGAACAAACACGGTGGTTATGACAGATATCCAAAGGATCTAGGGAATCATTACTTCAAACAGCATGGTCGTGATGCGGAAAGAAAAGAAGTAACCACAAATTGCTAGAAATTTTATTGTGGCAATAAAAGGGTTTAGGGAGGGAGCGGATGGGTCTGTTCTTCTGTCTCTCGTTTGACGAGGCCAATAGGACTGACAACCTGAGACCTTTATCTATAGCCAGACCTGTAATAAAAAAGAAAGCACAGGGGAAAGGCGAAAGAACGAGGCCTAACCTCTTCTTCTTCTTCTTCTCCTCTCTCTCTCTCTCTCTCTCTCTCTCTCTCTCTCTCTCTCTCTCTCTCTCTCTCTCTCTCTCACACACACACACACACACTGTCCTACAGTTATAGAGCAAAACCATGGAATTAAAAATAAAAAGTTGTTTTCAAGACGGGTATTTAAAAAAGAAATGTAATTATTTCCGAGATTTATCAACAAAGAATAAAACTGGTGTGAACAAAGAGACAATTATACAGAATTAACAAAGGAAACAAAATTATATTGGATTCTCTGGTTATGGATGTTGTCGACCGTAAGCTCTGCACCTGGAATGAAACAAGTATTAAATACAGAGGGAAGATAATAGGAATTATGTTATTGTTACTTTTAAATCAGTCTTCAGTTCTGTTTCGATAACATGAAAGTTGATTGTAACAATAATGAACCTTTGCAAGTGATTTAAAATCGAGATATAGTCTATCTTATTAGAAAAATTGCGTAGTTTAAGTATAACTGATCTCTTGGCCAGCCAGTTGTTTAGGATGTATCCCTGTAAGTGCCACTGCCATCCTTTTTGCCCAAAGGTAATGGGTATCTAAGTAGTGGCTTACCTATCCAGTTTACGAAACCAAGTACTTTCACAAATTAACTAGTAATACCTGCTGTATTGCATTACAAGTAACCCTTTGGTCATTAGAAGAAAGACTATAATTAATTGTTCTCTGTGATTACCTAATCACAAATATAAAACTAATTTGCATAACTTCGGTTACATGGATAATTTTATTTGGAATAAATTTCTGCATATTGATGGCTAATCAAGTGTTGATTGACTGTAGTAGAAGTCTAAAACCAGCATTTAACTATATTGTCGATCCGAAGGTAATTCAGGGCACTGAACCTTAAGGATGATCTCATAGCCCGTCTTGCTCTCCGACCTGTGGACTTAGAGTCGGTCTTTGGCCTTGGATAGAGTAGACTAGGATCAGGGGATGGTGACAGATACAGTATGAAAAGAGGTTAATATGAAAAATGCTATAACCTTTTTTATGTGAAGTTTTAAAAATTGCTTGAACAGTATTTATATCTTAAGGCTCCAGAGTAAATATATTGCTACTGGAATCTCGGAATACTAATTTTCTTTAAATTTTACTATTTTAAGTCCAGCGAAGGTTATGTATAGGTCCATATAGCATGCGTATACCTCTACGCTGCAAATGACAAATAATGATATACGGAAGATCTGTGCGAAAATTGAATACCATTGATTCCGGAACCCACCCCCACCCCCGCCCCAACACCCACCAAGAAGACTATATTCAGTTCAGGACAGCGCTTCATTAATTCTGCCACCAAACAATTTCCATTCGTTAAAAGCGCTTTCATATACTTTCCCACTAAATCACTTCAGATATGATATAAAGACGTCGTTCTTAAAAATTAGATGCGAGAAGGTGACTTTTTATAGTCACAAAATAACAGACCCCGTCCCCAACCCAGTACCTTAGTCCGTTTGTCAGTTGAAAGTAATATTTGAAAGCATCGGGCGTCAACGTGAATTTATACTTCCGATTTTATATTAGTATTCCAGCTCTTTATAAAATTAATTAAACTTTCGCACACGGCAGTCTGTACGTCATTACCTTTTATTTATGCACGATGCCTGATATTGTCATTGGCTCTTCAATAACAGAAGGATTTCGCAAGGATGTCGTGTTATTAAATTTACGGCACCTTATTGATTGATGGAAATTACTTGGCTTATTACTTTAGTTTTGTTAATACTTTTTTTTACAGGTAGTGATTATTGCGCTTAGTGTACTTAACTGTGACAGTATCAGTACAAGCAAAGTTTTTTGAAAACTTAAATTTACTCTCAGATGAAACTGGTATTGAAAATGTCGATAAGGTAAAGCCACAAGTATTTTTTTATGATATTCAAGTGAAAATGATTAAGCCCAGAACTCAAATAATGAAGATGTACATCGCCGTGATAATGATAAGCCCAGTGTGTTATATTCACAGTAAAAATTGTGATACTGTTCCTTTACTGAACTTACCACCATCCTCATGGATACTTACAGCCATTATGAAACTTTGTGCTTCTTCCGTTGTTCATGCTTTCTGTATGCATTACCGCAGCTCACTGTGCATGAGATATTTTATTGCAGAAGGTTTAGTGCCTCTGGAAAACGTAAGTATAGATGACAAGCTGTTTACAGTTAGATGTAATTTTCCATTCCAGGTTTACATCACTAAGAAATCTTAGAAATTTGAAAGGAAAATAACATTAGTATCCACAGAGAACAACTGCTGAGAAAATACAAAACAAGACTATATCATAGGTCACACTTGAGAAAATACAAAACAAGACTATATCATAGGGTGACCCTGACCTTGGGAGTTGAACAAGTAATACGAATGTCACCACTGACATAAATTTAACTTTAATCCCTTAATAACTGAACTGTTGGAAACTGGGGCATGACCCTCTTGGGAACAGGTAAATCAAAAGAGTACAGATTATACCAGGAAAAGATTACCCACCAGGCATCTGTGTTTTCCCTTTGACGAAGGATGTTGTACTTTTCTGATACTAACCTGTAACCTTTGAAAAACTATCACAACGAATCTTAGGTCCCACTGGCAAAACCTTAGATAACTGAATTCCGTCGCCACATAAAAGGCGATGTAGATCCAGTAGTTCAGATGTGTGTTCATTTTACATGTTGAAAAAGGCCAAAATTTGCAACTGATTATCCTCGCCCCCTCTCCCCATGAAATGACAAAAACCATTTTAATAAACTCTTGGGTAAATAAATATCGAGATCAGAGATGACGAACGCATGAAAATGAGCCAGTATATGCGTGAGCCTTCATGGGTTTATGTCAAGGTTTCTTTTTGCAGTGTCACTAATTTCAGTCTTCATCCACTCCATCCTCAGTTAAATCCTCGCCACATTAGGACCACTAATGCAGTGAAAATTCCTTAAGGCTCGAATAGGATTGCACTGCAGTTTGCAAATATAGATATATAATTTCGTTTAAACGGCAGAATTATCATGTATATCAATTTTCCATTACTCAGATATAATACAGTTGCATTAACCAGTGCAACCGTTATTGGAAAACTTCCAGGTTCCAGTTATCAGAGTTGAGTGAACTTGTTATTGTTGGAAGACGACAGTACATTGCAGGTTAAAGTCAGTAATGTTAGTGTTTATTTCATAATAATTGTTATTTGTCTTCAGATATCATTTATTATTGGTAAGTGCTTCATAGTTTTAACTGCTATGTTTATTAGTAAGTAAATAAATAGATAAATATTGAAATAGTTGAATAGATACTTGTTGCAGCGTGCAAACTTCGTCTCTGACAGTAACAACGGTATTTAAATTGTTTTTTGTTAATTATAGTTCCGAGTAATTCTTTCATAAGTAAACAAATTACAGTTAATGTCTTTGTGAAATAATCAGTATTAGGCTCACCGCTGTCTCTTGCGTTCAATCTCAAATTGCCCTTTCCACATACGTTAGGTCTGACCTTCGACCTTATCTGAATGACCCTATAGCTTAGTCAAATTCGGTGCCTCCAGATTATTTTTTGGCAGCCTTCCACGTCTTCGAATATTTTCGATGATAACATAATTGAACTTTTTGCTTCTTTCAAAATTTGGATGCTCAGGTTACTCCAATCTTTTTTTGTCAAATAGCATGGTTCAGACTGATAGATAAGCCTCTAAACATAATGCTATAGGCGTTTTGTTTAGATGGCATAAGTTCATAATGTTCTGTTGTTGATTCTGTACGTTGGTGTTATTCGTCCCTGTTGTGACTACTCGTCTCATTTGTAGTGCTACATCTTTTGAGTCTGTGACCCATTCTCACCCGCTCTTGTCAGTCTTCTGTCCCTTGTTTAAAGGCAGTGATCCAATCAGGTCAATGTGGAGTTCCTCTAACAGGCCAGCTCGTAACACTCTTCAGGCCACCTCTTCTTTCATTTACTTGGTGCAAATCTGTTATCGTCAGATTGCACAGTTCAGCGATTGTTTCTTTTCCTCGTTCTTGCAAACTTTGGGATTCCTTCCCTCCTGTTTTCTTGACTCATAAGCATTCAAGCATTGCTACCTGTAGATTATTCTTGCTTTCTTCTGGCCATGGATAAATAAAACAATTTGGATATTGTCCAATAACCTTTACCCATGAAAACTAAACCACTAATAGCGCAAAGTAGTTTGCAACACAGAGTTTCCATTGCATATGAATTAAGTGGCTATCGGTCCATGTTTCACTGCATGTTGCTAATTATATTTTTTTTTAGAATGAAGCCGCTGCATAATCAGAAAGCGGCAGAAAAGTCTGAGGATGTTCAGTGCATTGTCAGGGATAAAAAGAAACCAGTGCATACGAGACCTAGAAAAAAAAGTATCAGCAATCATGTCTCCTTAATTCGGGAGTTAGGTTGAAATACAGCCTAAACTCATTAACTTTAGTAATTCTATTAAGGCTTTTTTGCATGAATCACTAAAGATATTACGAAATAGATAACTAAATTAGCATTTTTTAAGCATAGTCGGGCTGGTGCATTATCATTAAGCCCCTCTTGTTAAAGATATTTTTCACCCAAAAAAATCCCTTGCTTATAAAGATAATTTATTTTGCTTTTAAAAATTGGAGGCTTTTTAAATTGCTTGGAGACTGAAATATCGGTTGCTTTTAATGGCTTATACATTTTAAATTGATTCAGTATCTTTTCTTAGCATTTATTTATGTCATCGATATCAACTTGCTTGTGAATATTTTACTTCGAGAAATAATGGTATAAAGTAAAATGTAATGATAATGGTAATCGTTTCCAACTATGCCAAAGTCTACACTCTTATCAAAATTCTTGTCGGTGAAAAGACCAACTCTCTCTCTCTCTCTCTCTCTCTCTCTCTCTCTCTCTCTCTCTCTCTCTCTCTCTCTCTCTCTCTCGATCAGTCGATTCGATCGATCAACGTAATCTCTTACATTGGACTAGAGAAAAGGGAGACGTGGACTGAATTGACCTGACAAATACTTCAGTGACGTCAGACTCTGGCCAGAGTCTCCAAAACCGGTGCCGAGTGAGTAGAAAACGAGAATGAATGTGGAAGCGAAAGGAAAAATTTTTCAGGAATATGTGACGGTTATGTGCAGTTTCTGGGCTTGAAAATGCTCTATAAGGCGCTGTTTTTATTTGAAAAGAAGTTTATTTTTTCCGGACATAAAAAAATAGACAAATTTTACGATTCTATGAAGAGCCATTCAACTATGTAAGTTTTTACTACCAAATACCCTTGAGATTATTTATATATATTTGTGTATATATATATATATATATATATATATATATATATATATATATATATATATATATATATATATATATTACTAAAAGGACCTCATTCAAACTGGATGGTATCTAATGGAGTGTTTGTTGTACGGATACTTGATAATGAGGACTGTTTGTCCAAGAAAGCTTGTAACTTTTTCGGAATAAACACTACATTAGATACCATCCAGTTTGAATGAGGTCCTTTTAGTAATTCTACTAATGCACAGAACAATTGTGTATGTGATAAAGTTAATATATATATATATATATATATATATATATATATATATATATATATATATGTGTGTGTGTGTGTGTGTATATATATACATGTGAATGTGTGAAATTATATCACATACAAGCGTGAACATCTTTCATATTACCGTTATTATAGGGGTTCACAAATAGCGTATCAGAATGATAGAGATAACCAGATGGAGGAATAGGATTAATAAATATGAACTTACAATGTAATACAAATATCTGAATTAAAAATCATACAGTTCTCAGCTTTCATTCACATGAGTTTTAAATGACAGCTGAGAGGGCTCTTAATAGTTTCTAGTTGTATAATCTTTTAATTAAGTTATATGTATTAAATTGCAGAAATATAAAGGTGACTTTTATTTCGTTGTTAATAATAATAATAATAATAATAATAATAATAATAATAATAGTTTATATTCTGAAAATTGTGGAGAGCCTCGATGGCTCAGTCGGTTACAGCAGCAGCCTCGGACTTCGTAAGAGGTCTGTGGCGCGGGTTCAAATCCGCAGCCGACTGATCAGAGAGGCAGACACTTTGCTATCCGTGTAGACATCCCGGGATTATATATGTAATCAACGGATAGGTTTGCTTAAAAGGCAAATGGGTGTTACAGACTAAATACACACACAAAACAAAGCCATTACAACACCTTCTAAAAACATAACAAACATCTCACACGTCACGAACTCTCGCCCTACCCGCGCAACAACTTCTCGCTGCTGGGAAGAAAGGGCGTTGGGTCGGGTATGATACATGAAACATACGCTACCGGGGTCTAAGCGATGTCAGGCAGGGCAGCCGATCGAGACTACAGGTCTACCCCAAAGCCAAATCAAAAGTCCTTCAAAAGAAGGCATCGTGCTTACCCCATACAAAAATGGGAAAAAAGCACGTTAAAAGAAGAAGAAGAAGAAGAAGATTCTGAAAATAGTGGCTGTTTCTACGGCATTCAATTTACATAGAGTCTTCTCTGTTCTTCTTATTGTCTTCTTTGCATCAGCGTATAGCTGGCGTATCAAGCTTTCAAAGGACATATAAAGTTTTCCTGTGTTTTAGTTTTATTACCTCTGACGTTTCGACAAGCGCGCTCTAGTTTGTATTCTGGGTATTGATATGTACAAACCATCACGCGTTGTGAAAAGTTTGATGATGTTCCCATATAATTTCA
The DNA here is from genome assembly GCF_040412425.1 of Macrobrachium rosenbergii. NCBI lineage: Eukaryota > Metazoa > Arthropoda > Malacostraca > Decapoda > Palaemonidae > Macrobrachium > Macrobrachium rosenbergii. The sequence goes on along the minus strand of NC_089744.1, from coordinate 67,587,850 downwards.
CGAATCCCCAGTCAAGTACATCGCATTTAGAATAAACTCTTGAAGCAATATACCAAATTTGTAATGAAAGAATACCACCTAAGGAATTATTTACTCTTTCAAAGTGATATTTGCTAAACCTTTTGATGGTCTACCCACGCGTCATCTTCCACCAGTTAGAGAAATTGAAGAAAATAAATTAAGCTTTAACGTCCATGAAGGAACGAAATAAAGTGTTGGGAATTTTTAAAGGATTTCAGTGTGAGAAGTTGCTGAGATTGCATTTGAACGCATTAGCCTTAAGACTTACTCAGCTGGAAGAGATTCACAGACTCTCTTTCGTTTCTCCTTTTCGCGCTATTTTCTTTGTTCACTCTTGTGAGTACACCAGATTCTAGTTTCAGCAGTTTAACTTTAAAATAGTGAATTTTCCTATTCTTACAGGAAACAAAAAATCATCTAGTTTATTGAGACAGATATTAGAACGAGGACACTAGGAGACTCTGACACAATGATATAGGTGCCCTAGTGAACCAGTCTGTATTCACTAAGTGACATTCGAGTGTTTTTGGCATCTTTATAATTGTAACGTTATATATGACCATTTTACATTTTCCAACAAATAACACTCGGTGTGTGAAATAACTCCGTGGTTGTATAATATATAAATGAGGTGGAAAATTGTAAACGTGGGCGCAGGTTTGACGTTCAAAAGAGCGGGGTGGATGCAGTGTGGAATGGCTGCCTGCTATTTTCAGATGGTACTGCATGAAAATGTAAATACAAGGAGGTGCTCCAGAGACCGATGAAAGAATCTGAATTTTTTCTCAAAGAATGACGTTGAAATCTGACGTTGCCAAGTGTAAGGTTTTGGTTAAATGGAACAGGTACGGCGTAAGGGCCATTAATATGCTAGTAGAAGAATGAAATTTGAATAAGGATTTTTGGTCAAAATGTTTGTGATAGTAGAGCGATTGAATATGAGCATTGTATGTAAAGATCAGAAGGGTAGAAGCAGTTTTTCAAAAGTTGTAGAACAGGACAAAAATACCTAAGGAATCAAAAACATTTTATTTCCGATAGAATATTTGAATAGTTTTTCAAACCATTTAGGTTTGTGAATGTAAATATAAAAGAATATAATGGAGACTATTAAGGCGAAATGTCTGTATTTCATGTCTGCTGCAAGTTAACTGAGGGAGAGAAGTGCAGGGAAAATGGGGAATTTAGTGATAAGAAACAAAAGTAGAGTTACTTAGAGTTCTTACAAGGAAGGAGGAAAGAGAAAAGTGTACGAAAAATGAGAGAAGATAACAAAAAGGTAGAGTCATCAGAAGTGTTATGAGGACGGTGGAAAGAAAGAGTTGGGTTGTTGGTGCCTCAAGGGGAGTAACTGTCATCTTGTTCCTCTGCGAACGACCCTTTATTAGAAAAGTACTGGCACGCACAGTCATTATTTATCAAGGGAAACGCTGGAAGCGTTAAGCCTTTTACGCTAGCCATACAACATTGATGTATATTCTGCGCTGTGTCTACAGCTTTTGTATATTCATGCAATATGTTCCCCATACATACATCCACACACGCATATACTGTGTGTGTGTGTGTATATATATATATATATATATATATATATATATATATATATATGTGTGTGTGTGTGTGTGTGTGTGTGTGTGTGTGTGTGTGTGTGTGTGTGTGTGTGTATGTGTTTGTATGTTGTGTTTCACTGTAAGGATTTTGCTTTTTTGAAAGGGATGATGTTTGAGAGGTAAAGCCTGACAATTCGTAAGCAAGGCTTTGAAAATAAAATGCATCAAGTCCTTCAATGATTCATTGGTCATTCTCTCTCTCTCTCTCTCTCTCTCTCTCTCTCTCTCTCTCTCTCATGCCCTTTTTCAAGGCTTGTCGGCAATATAGGATGCAAATGGTAAATGAAAGTCGTAGTTTGTCATTTTTATGGTTTTAATGGCACAGCCAGCAAAGTATAATTCATTTAGGTATCAGTTGCGTTTACAAACTCATCAACACACAGCATACAGAATAGAGGTGTATAATGGTGGGAGATATTCACCAGTTTAGTCCAACCGCTCTGTCCATATTAAGAACAAAAGAATGAAAAAAACACATAATAAAAATCTCCTTTAATCAAACTAAAAATGAAAATCAATAACACGTAAGGTGTGTTATTGAAATGAAAATTAGCGGATTAACCCTGAATAAATAAACCATTATGGATAGAAAATATAGTGCTATGGCAGGACTTGCACAGTAATGTTAAATTTCTTCCCTTGGAAAAGGAACACAAATAACTTGAAGAGCATCAGCCACTAACAACAATACAGAATTCATATAACCAACTACGACACCGTGCTTCGTCTCGGTTAACGTAAAGTCCTCCGAGAGGCACTTACTTACACTTTCACTTTACATTTTAATTAGTTTGTTGCTGACGCATGTACACAGGGGATCATACCTTTCGACCTTAAACTCTAGCATCGTAGCCAGTACCCAGGAATATACAGCGTGCTTGTGGTACATGAAAAAATTTTCACTGTGTTCGAACTTTGGAATTATGTTACCATTTTTTTTTTTTTAACTAGCAGAGACTTTATCTCGCCAACCTCGGTGCGTGAGACTTGCTCGTGAGATCGACTCCTGGGCACATGGAAGTGATATACGTGTAACCTGTTTTGGTTAAGAATAACACTCTTGTATACCCGAATATTGGGTTACCTCTTTTCCTAATCAGGTCAGTTCCAACTCAGTTACACTTGAGCCCATTTAATTCAATTTACGACGTGCTAAAGCACGACCATCCTTTAATTTCTCAGCTAATGAACTGAACGTGTATATGTGCGTACTAAAGCTATCAAAGTCGTGAACAATTATCCACGGCATGTTTTGAAAATAGACCAACTTAGCCGATAAAATTATGACATCAGTCTGTAAAAGTAATTATTATACTTCCCGCTGAATTTGAGTATCTGGATGAGCATTCGTACTTTAATTAGGAAACCAATCCAGGTTGCGGCACAGTTTTGGTGGGCAAGTGTTAATCAAAGCCTATGAAAGCCATGGTTGTTTGAGAGATGCGACCAACGAAACAAATAAATTCTGCTGGGGAGTTTTACGATTAAGCCTGTCAAAAGACTGCTACTTTGGGCGTCTAATAAAATATTTAAGGGCTATGAGTATAACAGGCATAACGGATGTCTGGTGCATGGCTACATTCATATAGGCTCCTCGGCTCATGTATAGGTATGGGTTTCTTTAAAATTATCTATACGTTACACAGTAATGTACTGCATCGCATTATCTTTTCCACAATTCAAGCACCTTCGTATCTTTCTCATTAAATTTAAATTCTTATCTATCTCACGTAATTACATTAATGATTATACGCAAAATCAACTCCCCGGTTGATTCTCTAATTATTCTCCGGCACATCCTAAAATTACTAGCCTTTTCTCTACTACTGTCAGGTTAACTCTCTCAACACTCAACTTTCACAGCCGGCGTTGCTTTTATGTCGCCCTTGCCCTTCATCAAATGTAAAGAAAGTGATGACAACAGGAGCTTTCCTCCTGAGAGTTGTGGCTCTGTGCTTCACGCCATTGCTCTTCAGTCTTCTATCGGATGGTGGTGGTACCTGGTTAATGCGCCAGCCATATGCCAGCATGGGGTCTTTCCCAAAGGCATCTTGATATGGTATGTGTCAAAGGAAGTAAGGGGTTTAGTGTGGACCTCTGGATTCTAACAAACCAAAAGAGAATTCCATAGGATGCGTGGACGAATATACTACCCCAGTGAGGTTTTGTGTAGTAAGTTTCAACATCTTTTCATTGACGAAGGGTCGTTTCAGCTCTAACGATTTTGAGGTAGAAGACAAAGTAGACCTTGAACTCACCATTGACCTTGATCGGCATCAGTGGACAAGGAACGACCCATGGCCTGAGGCTGCTGCCTTGTGTTGCTTAGATCAATTGCCCTCCTTTGCCCAGCTGCTAGAGTCATTAACTACAGAGGCTAATGGGACGCCCGTTGCTGCAGCTCACATCCTCTTAGGTGGCGTCTCCCGCCATGGATTTGTCCTTCTTCATCGAGGCACTTCCGCTGCTGATTTGATGGCTGTGGGTAAGGAAGACGAAATTAACAAAGTGTACAAAAGGAAGAGAGAGGGAAATGCTTTCTGCCTTGCAAATCTGCTTAGGGCCCGTGCACTGTTAGCATGGGGAGATGGGGAGAAACTTGAAGGAAAGTACAAAGCACAACTTACGTTATTTATCAAAATATGAAAGCACAAAGACAGTAATAAGTGCATAAGCAGCAAAGATATTAGTTACATGTTATACTCTAATGGGCGCTTTCAACACTCGCCAGTCTCTGCACCAGCTATTCTTTATCACTCACAAACACTATCATGTTCAAACTACGACTACCACGCACCATTCATGATCCATTTACAAGTCTTGGAAGTTTGCACCCACATCTTTTCTTTTTACTACTCTCGTCCATCTTCCATGAACTTGACATTAAAGATATCAAAAAAGTCTATCTGCCATTTGAATGCCTCCAACACACTCCTTAGTAGCATTATAAAACCTAAGCATTGTCAACAAATTAACACCTACACCAGACATAATTTGTAACTTACTATTTGCTTGAATGTCATTCTGTTTAAGGCTTTTCTATATCTTTACTGTCAAGATTCTATATTTATAATTCCAGCTTTTCTGACACTTGCGTTACTGCCTCAGTCGAAATACTTTTTTACAACTTACTTTAAAGACTAGGTTATGCTTTTATAATTCCAACAGTCCTATCACTTTTCCTTTAACGAAGAAGTAGTTATATACCTTGCCCAATCTTTTATACGTTTCTCTCATCTCTAGTTAAAAATTTGAAATCAAACTGGAATCACACTCAGATATGTCATGCTGTATTATAACATTATGTTCTTTCTACTAAGGTAGCATTTAATGAGAGCTTTCCTTCAGTTTCTGTTCGTATAAATCTTCCAAAATACGTTAATATTTTTTTCGATCATATACCACTACTATTATTCATTTTGTGTCATCGGAATTCAGTCCACACCTTTAAATAATCATGCGCTGAAAAAGTGTATTAATTTGCTAGACAACTGTGATCATGTTTTGTGAGGAGAATTGTAAAAAATAGTCGGTTTCGAAGCATTCTGTTAAAAAAGTGACGTAACGATTCATAGTGCTATGAACAAATGATTCGGTAAGAAAAATACAACACCCCGAAATAAAACGTCCTGCCAATTAAAGTTTCCTAATTGTTTTTCATTTTGGAATTTTCAGTTTTCCGGCGTGGAAATATCAGAGTGTGATCATGATTTCCAGTTATAAAGTTACAAAGAAACATTTGTGTCTTTCTAATTATAAGTTTCTATGCAAGTTTTCTTATTTCCTTGATATTCGCATTTATTTATTTAAAACAGTCGATAATTGTTTGCCAAACGCTTTATATTCAGAGTAATTTTTTATGGTAATATCTCAAAAACACTCTTAAATTCTTACCTATTCGATATCCAGAATAAAGATCATGATGCTTGATGAATAAATATGAATAAACTGTTATTAAGTTTATATATATTTTAAACTTCCATTTTTACTATTTAGTCTCAAAAATTTTCTCTTCAGCTATTGCAAACTTTCATTTTTCATAATCTCTCTCTTTATATCTACTGTGACGTGCCAGAGCACGGCACATATTGTACATAAATGTTATTGACAGAAAATCTTTCCTGAATAGGCACCGCTTTCCTACCGGTTTTTCAAGTGAAAAGCCCTGACATTTTATTCGGGGATTCCAAGGAATGTAACAACGCCAGGGCATTAGAGAGAGAGAGAGAGAGAGAGAGAGAGAGAGAGAGAGAGAGAGAGAGAGAGAGAGACAAAAAAGGGAAGAGAAAGAAAGAGAATAATAATTTCACTGAAAATCAGCCATCATCTGCCAAGACTGTAGAATCAGCGTTTCCTTTGACGTCAGAAGGTCTATTTCGAGTGAAGGGGAAAGTGTGTTAGTGTTGCTAATCTTTATAGGTCATTGTTACTGCTGGTGGTTTTGCTGATTATTCTGCTAGAAATGATGCTGCAGTCGCCAATCTTCAGGCGCCTATTCTGCTTCTCTTTTCTTTGTTTATATTTTGCAACATCTTTTATAGGCCATTACCGTTGTTATCGATGTTATTACTTCTTCAGAAGCTGTTAGCGCTTCTTCAGCTACTGTTGCTCGGCTTCGCGTTCTTTCTCACTCCACATTTTTAACTTCTAGATCCACCATTATTGCAGATAACTTTATTACGCGTTGCTTCTGCCGACTTTTTGCTACCACTGCTACTGCAGTGTTTCTCTGAAACACCCTTCCATGTTTTAAGCCGTAACCCATTTTTATCGAACTATGAGCTTGCATATACAGATTATATATATATATATATATATATATATATATATATATATATATATATATATATATATATATATATATATATATATATATATATATTACAGTCAACACGCGTAATCAGTCATTACGCGTAATGACTGAAATTTCAGTCATCACGCGGAATGCACTTAGGGACATTTGATCCCCAGGAGCTAGTACTAAACACGGCGAAATACATTTGACCCCCAGGGACTAGTACTAAACCCGGCGAAACAGTGTAGGTGACTCACGGTTTCGCCGTGTTTAGTACTAGCTCCTGGGGGGATCAAATGTCCCCTAAGTGCATTACGCGTGATGACTGAAATTTCAGTCATTACGCGTAATGACTGATTACGCATGTTGACTGTAACATATATATATATATATATATATATATATATATATATATATATATATATATATATATATATATATATATATATATATATATATATATATATATATATATATATATATATATATATATATATATGTATGTGTGTGTGTGTGTATATGTGTGTGTGTGTGTGTATGTATATATACACATTATGTATATATATTTACATATATACATATATATGTATATATGCGGAGAGAGAGAGAGAGAGAGAGAGAGAGAGAGAGAGAGAGAGAGAGAGAGAGAGAGAGAGAGAGAGAGAGAGAGAGAGCGTAAGCCTACATAAGCGATATCAGTTTTAAACTAACCTTTAAGGTCCCAATAAAAATTTTTACTTTTGATTCTTGCCTTCTGTCTCTTGTTGGAAAGATAGAAACTTTCCTTTTAACAATAATCAACAATTAAGAGTAATTCAGTTTTCCAAAACGTTTTTAATAACTGTTACAAAACGCATCAGCTCCCGGATATTACGATTGCTATAAACTTTCTCATTTATTCATTAGAGGAGAAAACATTTCTTCTCACAGTTTTTTCGATTGAGAAAGTAAAGGTGTTTCCTTTAAAAAATTTACAAATTAAAATAAACATTTATTTATTTGAGAAAGTTATCAAAGAGTAATAGCGAAAAAAAAGTTTTACGAAAATATCTGCTTATTTGACAATGTCACCAGTGAGCAATAGCAATATGTTTTGCACAGTATCTAAATTCTAACCGTGAGCAAGATCGAAAATTATTTTGCCGAATTTTGCCCTGACAAAGTGCGCGCTAACAACAAAACACATTCGGTGTGAAAGCAATGGAGGTCCCAAACCAGCGTTTCCAATATTGCACTTTTTGAACATGTTTCGCCTGAAAGCAAAGAGAATGAGGCATTGCTGGATAGCACAGATATATTTTATTTTACGAGAAAAAACGTTTAAAGCCGTGTAAGCGTTTTGGTGTGATACGTACAAGTGTTATATAACAACTGGAGGTGGTTACAAGCGGGAAACTATTATTTTTCTGCGCCAACACTCAGAAGGAAAATTGTAGGGGACGAAAACGACACGAGGTTAGCATTCCTTCTTTGCTCAGACAAGGCCAACAGTTTTGTGGTAACTTAGCCAAAACCCGCCCCCATGCTTATCTATCTATCTGTCTATCTATCTATCTATCTATCTATCTATCTATCTATCTATCTATCTATCTATCTATCTATTCTTGAAAACATTTGCTTGCTTCTCGTGAAACTGCTGTGTTGTTTGGTCTCCCAAATATTACAAATCCCACGGATTTCGTTTCTATTGTTTCTGAGGCTGTTTCGTTGGTAAACATCCTATTATACACCAGCATTTACCTGTATCGCGGGCTGAAATGTTTTACCAAACATGTTTTAAAAATGGAGTGCAATATAATGTGCAAATATCATTATTTTTGTTATATTACGGCTAATTTTGAACTAAAATACATTAAAAGATAAACAAAGTTTTCGTGTAAATTTGTCCTTTTTCCTTTTAAAGCCGTTTATACGACGACAGAACGATTAATTCTAAATAATTAAAATAATTTTAACTTTGAGGTAGTGAAAAAACCACCAGTTTGTTAGGATATTATCCTCGCACGTTCTTTAAGGAGGCTGCCCCAGAATTATATGAAGGTCTCTAAACACACAAATAGTATTCACTGTTCACATACTGGAATTATGACACCTGCCATAAAAGAGTGAAATTAATGTTATCTATTTGAGGTTCATAATTATCAAAATTTCATGCCCTTTTAGTGAAATAAAAATGAGCACTATACTTTTATTACAAAAATAAAGTTCATAGTACGGTCTTTGTCTCTTGTAAGACACCATTTTTTCAAGAGCGCGAATAATTGGACCAGGTGTATGTTGGATGTTTGTATGTGTGTGTGTGTATATATATATATATATATATATATATATATATATATATATATATATATATACATATATATATATATACACATTTATTTATACACATAGATAGATGGATAGACAGATATGGAAATATTTTCGTCTTCTCATACAAGGGTCCACAATGAAGGGCAATGGCTCCTCCTCCTCCTCCATCTCCTCCTCCTCTCCATCTCCATCTCCTCCTCCTCCTCCTCCTCCTCCTCCTCCTCCAAACGACGCCCGATATCGCGCCTTACCTCTACTTCAGGCCGTTGACGCCCTGATTTATGAGCAAATTCAAGAGCAAACGGTGAAGGGAAGTTGAGGGAGGCTTCTTCGCATCGATTTTTAATAAAATTGCGTGCGGGAAAATACGCTCCCAGAAGTTATAAGCTCTTTATGCCTGACTCACGCTTCCGGTAGACATGTTTAGATGAGAGCCCGCGATGCTCTGAGGAGCTGCAGCTTCGATTTCGGGCTTTGCCGACATTTTGTGTCTCTCTCCGTCATGACGTGGTGGGAGGTTCTTCTTCTGTTTTCCTATTTGCACATTGTCGACAGTAATGTCGTCTTGAGTGACATTTTAACATATTAATATATTGATTAGCGAATTTCTACTTTTGGTTTATCCAGTCATTTATTTCGGGTAATTCAGCTTCAGTGGTTAATTAAATTAATTCGTAAGTTACTTCATTCTCATTCAACCTTTTCTTGTGGAAAATATTCTTTAGTTATGTTTGAGAATAATTATAGGTAATTATGCCCTGCACAAAACTATAAATTGCGTAACTAAAAAAACAGTAAATGTGATTTAAATTATTATACTGCGCGTTCTCTTTATAATAATTTGCAAAGAAATTAACTTCTTTAGCGACGCTTATGATGATAAGTATTACTAAGGTAATCCATAAATAGTACTCCTCTATTCTATGGCAATTTACTTATGTTGTAGAAGAAATGTAGATTTATTCCACGCACATCATTTACGTTGAAAATTTCCACTAATATAAATATCCAGCTATTTATATTTATATGTATGTACATACACACACACACTGACATGCACATCCATACATACACACACACGCGTGCCCCCAACACACACACACACATATATATATATATATATATATATATATATATATATATATATATATATATATATATATATATATATATATATATATATATATATATATATATATATATATATATATTAGGACCACAAAAGTGCAATAAAAATTTAAATACGAAGGACCAAACGCTTTCGATTTATTTCGGCACATTTCAAGGTACAATTGTACCCATCAAATGTGTTAAAATAAAACAAAAGCTTTTCATTTTTGTCATTTCAATCCTTTGGACTTTGCTATACCTGTGCAAGTCACTGATGGAAGTAATATATATATATATATATATATATATATATATATATATATATATATATATTTATATATATTTTATATATAGATAGATAGATAGATAGATAGAAATACTTAATAGATAAGGTTCTTGTGGTTCACCTGTGACCGGCAATACTTTACCGGTAAGAATCCTGAAGTCGATCCCAGGGGCGGGGGTGGGGGCCGGTAAGCGATTTCGTTTCCTGAAAGAGCCATTGTGCCTCTGTTGACCTAAGGTGTGCAATATGTACAGTGCCCCTAAGGTAAGTTACTCTAACGGGTTACAGCCTCTGTAGAAAAAAATGAAGCTGGTGACCTTACAAAGGAAGGGAAACCGTATATTTATATAATACACATATACAGTATATACATACATATAATATGTATATATATATATGTGTATGTGTATGCATAAATATATATATATATATATATATATATATATATATATATATATATATATATATATATTTATATAAATTTCTGACTCACCACGGGACCGAACCCCGGTCTTTCGAGTGAGAGTCCAGGGCATTAGTAATTAGGGTACAAAGGTCATAAAAGGAGTTGGAACCTAGGTACATACGTACCTAAGGTTTATCCCGGGCAGGCGGCTCAGGCCTAACATACCAGCGAATTTTACCCAACTCCCCACTGACATTTCAGTCGACTTATCCCTTTCACTGTGAGGTGTTATGGAAATGATCACATGGGAACGTGTTTCACCAGGTTTCGGTCCCGTGGTGAGTCAGAATTTTATTTCTGTGAAACACGTTCCCATGCGTTCATTTCCATAATATCTCACAGTGAAAGGGGGAAGTCGAATGAAATGTCAGCAATTCGAGCGCTTATGGGTCGGGGAGTTGGGTAAAATTCGTTGGTATGTTAGGCCTGAGTCGCCTGCCCGGGAAAAGCCTTAGGTACGTCAGCACCTACAGTAGGTTCTAACTCCTTTTATGACCTTTGTGCCCGAATTGCTAATGCCCTGGGCTCTCATTCGAAAGACCGGGATTCGGTCCCGTGGTGAGTCATAAATTTATTTCTGTGAACATTTGTATATATACTACTGTAACATTTCATCTGTCCATATTTTACCAGTAAACAGGGGCACAGAAGGAAGTGCTCGAAATATATGGTTGCATCATTCAAATAGTGTTTTATGGGCCTTCTTATATTCATATTACACTGTGGTATTACAGTAAAAGACATTCACGTTCCCATGTGTTCATTTCCATATATATACTGTATATATATATGTTACAGTCAACATGCGTAATCAGTCATTACGCGTAATGACTGAAATTTCAGTCATCACACGTAATGCACTTAGGGGACATTTGATCCCCCGAGGAGCTAGTACTAAACACGGCGAAACAGTGAGTCACCTACACTGTTTCGCCGGGTTTAGTACTAGTCCCTGGGGGTCAAATGTATTTTGCCGTGTTTAGTACTAGCTCCTGGGGGGATCAAATGTCCCTAAGTGCATTACGCATGATGACTGAAATTTCAGTCATTACGCGTAATGACTGATTACGCATGTTGACTGTAACATATATATATATATATATATATATATATATATATATATATATATATATATATATATATATATATATATATATATATATATATATATATATATATATATATACACACACATGTTTTAGAAAATGTTTTTGTTACTTCATTATCTTCTTTACCCTGTTTAAGCCTCACGGTGGTTAACAACTATTAGGTGCCTAATTCGTTGCCTAGGTAAACATAGACACGATAGTTTTCAAAACGGACCGCTCCAAAATCTGTTCTCTTGCGGAAATCAAATCCGGCTCTTTTCTCCAGTGAGGCAGGGGAGAATTCTAACCTCTGTGTGTATGTGTGTGTGTATGTGTGTACGTTTGTGTGCTTGTCCCTTTGTTCATGAACCGGTATACAAGGAAGATTTTTTCCTGGAAAATGGAAACTCGGGCTATGATATAAAAAGCTATATATACATTTCACGTTAGAAGTCGTGCCACTAATCGTTCCTGCGAGGAGATAATAATTGACAAACTTTTCATATAATAAAGTTTCCGGGACAAGTTATCAAATTTAACGACTTTGTAAAGTAGGGTTATGATTTAACTTCCCCCGAAAGTCGACTTTCTAAATAGAAGAAATTAATGGATCTATAAAGAGTGTCCTTGTTTTTTTCTGTAAATTTTTATAGATAGTAACTTTACGAGAAACAATAGGGGGAAAAAATCCGATAAAATATAGATGATTCAGCTGAATAAGATAAAGAGATGAGTGTAGATCGATTGGGAGACATCAAAGCAGATTTTAAAAAAAGGAGAGAGGTAGAGTAAAAGCAAGATGAGGTATAATTAAGAAGAAAACTTGAGGGAAGAAAGATCTACTGAACTAAAGGAAAAAGGATGGGAAATTCGTGCAACGGCCCATCAATTATAAAACCATCATCTGTTATAAAACCATCTCATAATCACGAGAAAGAGAAGAGATTCGAAATCATGTGAAAGCGATGAGGAGATAATACCAAATAAATATTATATATTATGCATGACAGTAACACGTCACTCTCTCTCTCTCTCTCTCTCTCTCTCTCTCTCTCTCTCTCTCTCTCTCTCTCTGACCTCGTA
>NC_089744.1:67565081-67572581 GCF_040412425.1 Macrobrachium rosenbergii | reverse complement strand
TGCACTTCAGGAGACTGCTGAGAGAGAGAGAAAGAGAGAGAGATGCACATTCAGAGAGAGAGAGAGAGAGAGAGAGAGAGTAAGATGGATGCGCATGGAGAGAAAGAGAGATGACCGAGAAAGAGAAGAATTCGTATGCATGAAGCGGAAGAGAGAGAGAGAGGGAGAGGGAGAGAGAAGGGATGACTAGTAAACATCTGCTCACGAAGGGAGAGGGAGTACACTTGCAGAGTGTGAGGGAGAGAGAGGGGTAACGTCTTGGAAAAAGAGAGAATACTGCACATGAGGAAACTGCAGAGAGAGAGAGAGAGAAGAGAGAAATCTTCTTGGAAAAAGAGAGAACTACTGCACTTGAGGAAACTGCGGAGAGAGAGAGAGAGAGAGAGAGAGAGAGAGAGAGAGAGAGAGAGAGAAAATCTTCTTGGAAAAAGAGAGAACTGCTGCATTTGAGGAACTGCTGAGAGAGAGAGAGGGAGTGACGAGAGGTAGAAGAGAGGGAGAGACGAGAGAGATCGTTTCAGTATTGACAAGGAATGAAACAGATCTCCCATGGTATGCAAGAGTGGTTGCTATAGGCTGAAAAGTATGAGAGAGAGAGAGAGAGAGAGAGAGAGAGAGAGCGTGGAAAAGAGGTAGTGCCAAAAATATCACTGGATCAATATTTCCGTCTGGCCAGGTGGCGGGTGGGTTTGGTATTCTCTCTATTTACATTGGGTTTCACCAGGATGCGTTCGATATGTGTACCATGGGCGCTGCTCACTAGAACGCTACATTTTACATTGATTTTCGCTTATTCTTATTTTCATAGACTTTTATTTCTTTTCGCAAATGGAACGTGGAATGTCACACCGTTGTTTGGAAATGGGAAAGATTCTAATTCTTTCTTTATGGTATGGAAAACTTGGCGGTAAGATATTCCTGGCCTCTGTTTCTTTCTGAATTTCAACAGGAAAAAAGGTGGAGGAAAAAGGAGTAAAGTATTTTAACAGAAAAAGGAATTCATATAAAGCTAAAATAGAGCTTCAGCAAGCATAAAACTAGCGTGCTTCAGTATTGTTTGGAAATAGTCGAAAGTATTGAAAATTATGAAGAACCACAGGGTTTATGACATGCTCCCAGCTACATTCGTTCCCTCACATTGTAAATGTTACTACCAACTGTAGTAACCTAGTAGTGGCATAAAGGAGTTATTATTATTATTATTATTATTATTATTATTATTATTATTATTATTATTATTATTATTATTACCCTGTATTTTTTTCCTTTTTTATTTTTTGCTTTCGGAAATGTGGTCATTTCAGTTGCTATCCTAGATGTTGTGACGCTAGTTTTAATATATTATATTTATATATATATATATATATATATATATATATATATATATATATATATATATATATATATATATATATATATATTGCAGTAGTTAAAGGACACATTTCATCTTACCCACACAATCCTTAAACTCAAACATATGTACTCTGTCTACCGTCCCCACAGTCTTCCAGACTCTTCCAACACATTTCCTCCCCTGATTCTGTATTTGTCTACTACCCGAGACAAAGTTTGCCTTTGACAATTCTGTTCACCTTTCCATTTCACTTATATCCCACTAAGAGCAGTAACATGCAGCTCGTCCTTCTTATACAATCTGTCAAAAATGGGCATTGGTATCCAGCCCTACTGGTAATTCCTGAGATAGCAGTTGCCAAACCAATACCACTAATACCACTCACATAAAAATATACAAGAAATGGGATAAAAACAGGGAGCTTTCTCTTCAGCCAACTGACACACACACACACAGACATATATATATATATGTATATATATATATATATATATATATATATATATATATATATATATATATATATATATATATATATATATATATATATATATATGTGTGTGTGTGTGTGTGTGTGTGTGTGTGTGTTTGTGTGTATAAAAGACTACACAATATTTATAGCAAAAGTATAGGGCGCATAATAGTTGTATTATTGAAAAAATATGGTATGTTGTGTTTATACCTAAGGACTGAATCACTGAGATTGTGGGGTCAGTTATGTTTAGCCAATCCTTTGCTGACCTTGTTTTTCTATAAACCTTGTGCTGTCTTGTTTTCCATTCCTTAAGGTAGTGTTGTGGGACCCTTATTGGCTGCGGTGTTCATCAGTGATATGATTCTTGGTGAAGAAACAAAATATGAAGGTGTACAGACAGTTCTGTTCTCTTTACAACTGTTTGATTCCTCCAAATTTGAATTGACATTTCTGCCATCTTTAACAGACATCTAAAAAGATATGAAGCTGAATTCAAGCTAATTTGCTACAGTATATGATGCACTTTGCTTAGCTAACTCATTGTTAAATGATCCTAACTTTCTAAAATTTCTTAGCGGTACCGTGGACTTGAAGCCTGACAATATTCAAAAAAACTTACCTACCGTTACCATGTGCCATAGCACAGTTCACAGACCATATTTTGAAAATTTAACTTCATTATGTGAGCAAGCCGGGTGGTGACCTAGAATGATTTATCGATGTAACCTATTTAGAAAGATAGTGATTAAGGTTTTATAGCCTCCGATTAAAAGACACTTGCCCCTTCGTTATTGGAAAAAGACTGGTAAAACAGGCAGTATATCACCAGTGTTGTGAGACCAGAGTGGGGGACCTTGCGTAACCCTGTGTGTGCGGTTTTCATGTTTTTATGCACGGCAAGCTTTACGTGCTACCATATATAGGATGGTGCCTGCTTTTTCCCCCTCTTTCAGTGTCCTCTCTTGCCTGTGACGTAGACCTTGGCTATGCATACCATGTCCTTTTCCCAGGTCGTTCGATCCTTTACTGTAATGCATGTTTTCTTGTGTCTGACGCATTTGGATTATCAGTTCTTTGCCCATGTGATCCATGTAGCTTTTTGGTTGGTGTCACATACTTTCTCTGCGTTAGTTGCCGTCTTTCAACAGCAACTTTATTTGAATTAATTTACAAGTTATTATTATAGCTGCATGATTGTATTCTTAATTTTACCCGCTTGGGTCAGTTTTGACTATCTGAAATCATCATCCAAAATCAGACGGTTACGTCAGTATGACGCGCTGATCTTAAAAGGGTGAAACGCCCGAAAACACGGAAAATTCTGGAATGCGGCACTAAATCTTTTAGTTTCGCTCAGGAACCAGTGAGCGGACCATGTAAAGGAAAGCATTGCAGATCATTATCATCTCACTAAGTCAAAAACGGGCATCTATTCCTTCGCGTTTTATTGCTTAAAATGGCAATGAATATCAGTCAAATTTTTATCATTAGAAAGGAAATATGTAGCGGTTTCTCATGGCAGAAGCAAACTTGCTACGTCTTTATTTATTAAATTTTACGTAAATTTTTCTTCATGAATAAGAGTCTTTTGTCCATACGTAATTTTATGTTACCATTTTAATATTTTTTTACATTTTTGGTTTACCATAATAAAATGGAAGTATTTAGCTTCAAAGTAACTATAGAGTGATTATCATTAAGTAAATAGTAACATCACAGCAAGTGATTTAAAAATCCACAATAATTATTGCTGTCAGTGAGAAACGGGGCCAGAGCTACCGGTTTCACAGTTACAGCTAAGGTCTCCCTTGTTGGTTGCTTCTTAAAACACTAGGAGTCAAAATGGTTCATAATCCACCCATATTTCAAAGGGGCGCCCAACAACCATTAATAACTGTATGGTGTCTGCTCTTGCGTTAGTTCATGTCGAGTCACCAAAAATTGGGGTTCTACTAAAGGATTTATCTTTTCTAACCAATAAGTATTAAAAACTTGCAAAAACTTGAAGCATTTCCTTGGCTTATATTTGAGGAGAGAATTAACCAAGACTGTATTTAGCCATTTCCACTGGAGATAGCTCAACAACATCATAGAATGTGAGACTTCCTGGTAGTAGCGGCACACTCTTTACCTGCTGTGGCCTACTATGTTGAAATACTGCTCTTATGTCAGGATATCTTAATTTTTTTTTTTTACAATGATGATCAAAGTGATAGTTTTTTATTACCCAAACAATGATTATTTTGATTTTGGCCTTCTCTAGAAGATATCCAGGATTATTAGATTCCGTAAGCTATATTTCAGACTCCATACATCACAGGAATTAGTGTCTACGCTCTCATTGTAGAAAAAAAAAGTATATCGTAGTTTAACCAGACCAGTGAGCAGATTAACAGCTCTCCTAGGGCTGGCCCGAAGGATTAGATTTATTTTACATGGTTAAGAACCAACTGGTACCTAGCAACGGGACCTACAGCTTATTGTGGGATCCGAACCACATTATGACGAGAAATGAATTTCTATCACCAGAAATAAATTCCTCTAATTCTCTCATTGCGGAGTATGACCATCCACATTTCGCTGAGGTGTCGTGCTGCCACACCCAACACCATAAGTATTTTATTTTAGTCTCGGTTCATCTTTGGAATGGTATTTCTGGTAGAATTATTATTAGTGCTGATAGCGGGAAGCTTGGGAGAAATTATTAAGATACTTTAAAGTTTCGTATGCCGTTGCCCTAATGTTTCTAGCTTGCCTTGTTTACCTACACTGTTTGGCACATGTTATTTTTATATCTTCACTTTCCGTGGTTTTACTTATGGCCGTTCTATTTTCTATAAGCTGATAACAACAATGATAATGATACTCCAAAAAACATGTGATTAAAGCACGGACATCGGAACTCTGCCATTTCTAATAATGTGAGTAGCACCAACCAGAATAACTGGCATATATACACTGATTTAATGGGTAATCGTAGATCTCAATATTCTTATGCTAATAATGTACTATAAATGAGGAAACCAGAAAATTGGATATCTACCTTTTTTTAGACTTACATGGGCGTCCTACCTCATAAATATAGATGGGCATCCTACGTCAGAAATATAGATGGACATCCAACCTCAGAAATATAGATGGGCATCCAACCTCAGAAATATAGATGGGCATCCAACCTCAGAAATATAGGTGGGCATCCAACCTCAGAAATATAGATGGGCATCCTACCCCAGAAATATAGATGGGCATAAAACCTCAGATATATATAGATGGGCATCCTCTCTCAGAAATACAGCCATGGGAATCATTTGAAATCCGATGAAACAAACTCTTTCCAACTTTGTTTTTCCAAGTTCCTAACAACAGCTTTCATTCGACCGGAATGTGAGGAAAAACGACTAATGTCGTTTCAAACGTATTTTACTTCACGTCTGAAACTCTCCTTAAACTTTATACTAATTAAGAAATCAATAGACTGTTCTAAACTGCATCCCCTAATGAAGGCAATTAACCGAAGTAATTGAATTAGCGACGAAAAGAGCAGTCGCTATAACAACAGCAGCAGAATTTGGGGCAGCAGTTGCAAAGGCACGCAACAGCAGTATAACAACACACCCATTTGAGAAGAATGCGCGTTGGACGTCAGGAAATTCTTTTCCCTTTAGGATCTCTTATATTTTTGCTCGGCTCTTCACAAAGACGAGTTGAAGTGACGTCATTATATTTCACCTGATTTTCATTCGGGATTGAACACTAATTTTCTTCTCTGTTGCTCTCAATTAACTTGAGTAATCATCCTTGTCTCAGTAGATTATCTCCTTCAACTGGTCAGCAATTAATGCCTTCACCTTAAATTGCGATGTCGCAAAATCTCAGGTCTCTGGCCAATACTGTTTAAAACCCGGATGTGTTTTCTGCTGTTCACGAAATTCTTTATTTTCTCTTAAATTCTTCCCTATTCATTTTCTTCGTAAGTCGCCGAGTAACACACCCATTTTATTTTCAGATCGACAGAGCTAAGACTTCTTATTAGTTATGAAAAATATTTTCAGAGTTTTTATAAAAGTTTCATAAATTCATATCTCCTTGTCCTAGCATGTCCTAGCAAGTATTATTATTATTATTATTATTATTATTATTATTATTATTATTATTATTATTATTAACAGTGTGAGATAGCGGGTTGCATCCTGCTTTCTTAGGAGTTCATCTCTTTACTTCTTCTTCTTCTTCTTCTTCTTCTTCTTCTTCTTCGTCTTCTTCTTCTTATTGTTGTTGTGGTTGTTGTTGCTGTTGTTGTAATTAGAACCCATATCTTCGAGAAGTTCTAGACCTCACTGATCACAAACAAGCATAGAGAAAAGAATGTGCTTTCGTATAACAAATTAAAAAACGAAGAGAGGACAAATGAATAAATTGCAAGTAATTAGTTAGCACCTAAAAATCAGAAATTAACTGAAGCACAGGAGCAAGACCGTTTTAGGTACCAATTCAGCCTTCTTGAAATATGAATATCACAAGAGATCCAGATTTTAGGACCAAGGAAGTTAATTCCATAATTTCCAAAACAGCATAATGACAAGAACTAGGGAGAAGAAGAAGAGGTTTTCGTTGCCTGAATGGAAACTCGAGATTAATATGACTTTATGAAGCGAATTCGATGGCATAATGATTATGTACTGGACTTGAGCATTAAAGAATGGAAGCAAACCACAAAAAGAGAAACATTACTAAGATTGCAAAGTGAAACGAAGCACATTATTGAACGCCGTAAAAGGTTGGAACGAAAATTGCTCGTTCTTCTCACAAGCAAAAAAGTGTGGCTTAATATTATCTAATTATTGACACGCGTCTGGAAAACTTTCTCTCTGAGGTAATCGCCGGAATGAGAAGCAATCACAAGATGGAGGTGGTTCGCTTTATTGTTCGCCCGGCGCTGGAGAGGTTTCCGAGAGAAATTACTCTTGGAATTTTTAAGAAATTGATTGACCTTCCACCTTCATCAGAGGATGAAGAGGTTCTGTCGAGATAAGTTGATGTTTTTACCAAGTGTTTTGGTTTTCAATACTAGATAAGTTGACATCTTGCTAAATGTTGGACACACTGTATGAAGTGTTTACAAAACATTCGGTAATGTTTAACGGAACTGATTTTTAGTTTTCCGTAAAAGAAAACTATTGAGATGGCTATTTGTCTGTCCGTCCGCACTTTTTCTGTCCGCCCTCAAACCTTAAAAACTACTGAGGCTAGAGGGCTGCAAATTGGTAAGTTGTTCATCCAACCTCCAATCATCAAACACACCAAATTGCAGCCCTCTAACCTCAGTAGTTTTTATTTTATTTAAAGTTGAAGTTAGTCATGATCGTGCGTCTAGCACCGCTATAGGTACCAACAACACAGGCCACCACCGGGCCATGGCTGAAAGTTTCATGGGCCGCGGCTGAGAGTTTCATACAGCATTATACGCTGTACAGAAAACTCGATTGCGCCGAAGAAACTTCGGCGCATTTTTTGCTTGTTTTGTTTATAATTAAAGCGTTGCATTTTCACTTTAATGAATAAGATGAAGATTTAACCATTCGGGATGATAGATTTTTCTTTTTCAGAAAATATATGAATGGAAGAAGTAAATGTGAAAAGATGTGTGATTATAAAGCATGCTTATGCAGGT